>NC_136416.1:177440567-177665567 GCF_051521515.1 Lactuca serriola
AAAAACTATCCTCCCCTCACCCCTAATTAAAGCCTTTCAGTCCAGTTTATTATCTTTTATTTCGAAAATTCAGATCAATACATTTCCATGGATATATTATAGCAATACTAAATATTATTATATGATTTACTATGAATTTTAAGATATAGCTTATACTAGCAGCTAAATTTGAATTAATTAGTGAAAATGACAATTTTCACCATAGTTATAGCCATCAACAGGTCAAGGAAAAAAGATTGGAGTTACTAGACTCAAAAGCTGAACTTTGCCAGTAACTTTGATTAAATCCAGCAATCCAAGCTTTTTTCTACAATTTTTGAAAATTTTGACAGAAAATGGAAATATCCATAAACTCATAACTTTGTCTTGTTGGGTTAATTTGGCTTCTTAATCCTCTAAGTCATTATATAATGACCCCAATCCTAGAAAAACTGTGAATTACCAAAGAGTAAGAAGTGATGTGTCAAAAATGACATTTGAATTGTAAGCCACCACTCAAAGTATGATGTCTCAAGGAGAATTTAAAAGTACAATGTTAGAATGATAAAATCATGGATTTCGGGTTAGGCTTGAATTCAATCAACACCCCACTAACACAAAGGACACAATATGGAGTTAACAATATCACCACCCATTGCCATCATCGCAGTGCTAACCGACGGTGGCAGGTACCACCTCGTTGTTGGTGGTTGTGGCATTTTTATAAAGGAAAAAAAATATCTCAATGAAAACTCTGACCCAAGCAGCCCTGAGACTTCCTCCTTCCACCACCACTTTATTCTAGTGACCCGTGGTGCTATATGGCGTACTCAATTTTCCGGCTACTTGGTGTCTCAAGGCTGCGGCGGTGAAGGTGTTCTATGTGACAATAACAAGAGAGAATAGAGATAGACATTACGGTTTTTTTTCTTCACGGTTGTTATCGATCTCGATGAGGGGATAGTTGGAGAAATGAGTTTTGCCCGTTCCTTATACATATCACATGTATAGATACACAAATTTTGCAAACATGTCAAAAATTGCACTTATTCCACTAATTGTGACAACCCTGTATTTTTCCAAAAGCAATGTAACACTCAAAAGTCAAATACAATGAATACTATTTGGAGTCAACGAAATTAACCCCAAAACTAAAGTGTTCAAATATCTAAATTGGGATACATCAAGTGTTAGATATCGTGCCAAGGTTTCCAAAAACATAAAGAACATTCGAAACCGGGTTATATCGAAGAAACTATAACCACTCAAATATTTACGGCACACCCGGTAAAACACTATTTAACGTAAAAAGTGAAATGTCAATAAAATGCATTTTAGCCTGAAGTATCTAAACAAAAGTTGTAGAGTTCGTTAAACTATTAACGTACATAAAAAGATCGCCCAAATCGGACCTCGTATGAAGAAGTTACGAATTTTCTAAGTTTCGTAACAGTAGTAAAGGGCTAAAAACTCGAATTGAAGATCGAGCGTTATTTAGCTAACGCAACCTAAACGAAAGTTAAAGGTCTCCACGATAGGAATAAAATGATAAAAAGACAAACAAACACCGACGTCGGATAAAGAAACTGTGAATATTTAACGGACTTTAGCAGTCCCGGCCTATTAAAAACATATCATTAAAAATAAAGTCAAAACCAGCCGACGGAGTATAAATGAAAGTTGTAGAACATAATCTCACATACGCGTGGATATAAAAAACGCAAAAAGCGGAGCCTGTACGCGAAAGTTATGGAATTTAGAAGACGGAAGCCAGGATTACGCCCAGCGTAATGTAGGAGTACGTCCAGCGTACTCAGGTGCAGGGTCGAGTCCCATCGGCTGCAGCTCTACACCTAGCTAGACTCAAGTTGTAAGCCATGACGCATAGTTACGCCCAGCGTAACCGAAGTACGCCCAGCGTAACGCGTACGCCCAACATACTCCGGTGGTACGCCCAGCGTACTCGCCTTTCCAGCACTATAAATAGAAGGCATAAGCTACGGATTTTTGGCACACATTCTCAAACATCTACACACTCTCACACACTTGCAAGCACCAGAAGCCATCCCGACACCCTCGATTTCCGCACCCGAGCCCCCGACGAAGGTTCTACACTACCGAGATCCCCGAGAAGCTCGAAGACGCAGCTTTCCGCGTTTGAAGTTCTGCTCGACTCTAGTCCCACTCTCTTCAAACCAAACAAGTGAGTTCATACCCCTACTTTTCAAGTCTTTTCATGTTTTAGGGGGGAAATACAAGTACATTACAAGTAAACGTATCGTTTTATAAACACAAATGCAATATCCATCTTATTATTTATCGATACCAACATCTTACTTTACATATTAAGTTTAGTATATCATCAAGTTATTTTCACCAAATGGAACATACTTTCTGAAAAACTATAATGGGTATAGTTAGCTTATTATTCATACATTATTACGTATACATCTTGAAAAACGAAATACTTTCAACAAAAATGAAGTAAAGTCTTTCTTATCGTAAATCTATTTATACTAAGTGATGTGAGATATTCAAACTTCAACGTACTCTTATGTATGCATTTCAAGTCATGTATTATATACCATAATCTCTTGGAGGGAGAGTGTGATACTTGTGTATAGATCTATACGGGATTGACAAACCCGCACCTGAACTGTTAGCTACAGTTAGACCGGCAGGTCTGGAGTGACAAATGTCATAACATTACAACACCTAAAGAATGTTGTTATAGACAGTCTGTGTCAATAGTATGGTTATAAGACTCACATGAAAGTATAAAAACAAGTTTGATTTACGAGATTCATATATGCATTCAGTATTTACATTATTTTGAGCACAAAATTTATCTTTATCATTCAAGTACGAAAAATACTAATGCACTCCAACTTTGGAAACTTTTCAAACTATATATATAGAAAATATTGGATTTTCTGAAAACCACGTACATCGATTTTCTACCAAAAAGTCATACTTTTCAATACAAAACACTTATGAACTCACCAACTTTATTGTTGACATTTTTTTGAAACCACGTGTATTTATCAGGGAATTAGTAATACAGGTAACTACCAGCTTTTGCAGAAGGAACGCTAAGGACGTTTATTATTAAATATTTTACATCATCATATTGTAATATTCTTTTTGAAATATGTATAACGCAACAATATATGTTTTTATTATATATATGATGGTTGTGTTACTTTCTGTACAATATTCAATTGTTATGGTACTACGTGAAGTCATCCACCCCCGAATGTTTCCGCCATTATGGTTTGGGGGTGTGACAGATTGATATCAGAGCATTGTTTATAGTGAACTAAGTATATCGAACCACATAAGATATACAAACTATAAATGCAAGAGGTACCAAAAACCCTCTGATAAAATGTTTTCATAAACAATATATTTTCTTTTAAAAATATACAGTTTTACTCGCATGTATCAGTCTCGTATCATAACAAAATTTTCTAAAAAGTATTAAGGCAAGTTGCGACACTACGATTGGGCCTTGAGGTATGTAATCAAATCGAGAATAAATATAGCCTGATCAACTATATCTATCCTGGATTTGACCAATGTACGTCGAGGAATAGTCGTAGTGGACAACAAGCCAAAAACTTTGCAAATAAAATTCTTTTAGATTCACCAATTTGGAATACTATAGGATTATTGTTATAAAATAATAGTACAATGAAAAACTTGCACACCATAAGAAATAGTTAAACATAAGATGCCGTTAAATAGAAATTTATTTTCTTATAAAATTCTCATACCTCTATCCTAGTATAGACAAATGGTCGGATTCCATTTACCGGGAGATCCCTACTACCCAAACCAAGGCAACGGCGGATGGATAGAAGAAGACCCGGAGGAAATCGAAGAGGAAGTTGAAAAAGAATTCGAAGTCGAAGTCGGAGAGGAATTCGAAGTCGACGAGGAGGTCGAGGAGGAAGAAGCTGCTAGTGGGACAGACTCCGATCCGGAAGTAATCGACCCTCCCATCCCTCATCCTCCCGAAATCATACCATATCAACCATGGCCCATTCCCATGTGGGGAAGCCACCTCTACTACTGGAGCCGCCAACTAGGTGTACGCCCTCCTTTCGGCATGTGTCGAGACTTTTACAATGTCAGTGGGGGAGGCTCAGCTGATCGAGTGCTTCCCGTTATTGTGGGCACTATAGCTACCCAGAACTACCATGCGGACAAGCAAGCGGCCAGAGTGCGCGATATCAATACTGCTACACAGGGTAACGCCGCAGACATCTGTCGTCTGGAAGGATTACACGAAAGTACCCAACTCCACACAGGGACGCTTCAGAACCAAATGGTGACAGCACTGACAGAAATAAAAGAGATGAAGGAACAACAAGCGGTTCTTGAAAGGCGCCCAATGGGAGTCAAGCAGTCGGATGCTGAGTCTAGCTCCAAACGCACAACACACTGCAAGTAGAACTTGCTCAACTTCAACAATTTTGATATAGAATAGGACCTCGGATAAAGTTTTTCTCTTATTTCCTTGTACTTGTAATCGAAGACCTCTAGATAGGTCAAATTTTCCTAAACACGAAGCATAATGTAACGCACCGTATGTGTGACATATATATGAATATGAAGTACTTCTTTACATACCTCTCGAAACTTATGGGATTAACTAAATTGTTATACCTACTTTAAAACCAAAAACTAAAGTCAAAACAAATTACAATATACAACTAACCCTCTAGTACATGATTGTCAAATCATTAGAAACTTATAGTGTTCATTATTATTTCTTTACCAGAACATGCCTCCTCATAGATCAGCACGCAGAAACTCAGCTCCAACACCACCTCCACCACCTCCTCCAATTATGGATGCCGCTATGTTCCAAACTACTGTAACCGCCGTTGTAACCGCATCGATGGCTCAAATGAGCAACAACGGGTCGGGAGGAGGAACAAACAGCTTTACAAATGGCCAAAGTCAAGGCCGTTCAGGGGTATGTACTTACAAAGACTTCACCAACGGAAAACCTATTCCCTTTTATGGGATTGGGGGTGTGATGGCTCTATCCCAATGGATAGAGAAAACAGAAGCTATATTCGAAATCTGGCTTGCCCTGAAGAAATCAAAGTAAAATTTGCTGCTTTTACTTTCTCTGAACGAGCCCTGACATGGTGGAACGGCCACGTCAAGGCACTAACCCTAGTGGTGGCGAACTCCATGGGTTGGGAAAACCTGAAACGAATGCTCCTACAAGAGTACTGCCCAAGGGGCGAGATTCAGAAGCTCGAAAAGGAACTGTGGGGCCTTACGATGGTAGGCTCGGACATCGTGGGCTATACCAACAGATTCAGTGACTTGATAATACTTTACCCAGGGATGCTGATCCTGGAAAGCCAAAAGGTGGAGAGGTACATCTGGGGACTATCACCCCAACTTCGACGAAGTGTGTTAGCCTCCAAACCCATGACCTTCGACAGCGCCAAGGAACTGGAGCAATCTCTCGTTGATCATGGTGTCTGTCAAGGAGTCACGACTATCGTTGCTGAACCAACCAAAGGGAACAACAACAACGATAACAATGCCAACAACAACAAGAAGAAGAAATTCTGGAACAAGAGAAAGGGGCAAACTTCGCAAGAACCTTCAAAGAAACAAATGGTGGCAGTTCATGCCGCTACTGCTCCCACTACAACTCCTGCTATCCCTGCGCCAACAAAACAATATGTTGGGAACCTGCCAAAGTACAGCAAATGCAATTACCATCACCATGGTAATTGCCGCAGAATGCACTATAGAAACTACGACAGGAAAGGGCACACTGCCCGTTTCTGTAAGGCACCGGCGCGACCAATCACTCAAGTTCCTGGTACTGGGATAAGCCAGGCATGTTATGGGTGTGGAGAAACTGGGCACTTCAAGAGGGACTGCCCCAAAGCAAAGAATGTTGGCGGTGTTGGGAGAGTGCTGGTGATAGGTCAAAATGAAGCAATAGTTGACCCCACGGTGGTTACGGGTACGTTTCTCCTCGACAACATTTATGCATGCATACTCTTTGACTGCGGTGCGGAGAGAAGTTTTGTGAGTCATAAATTCAAACACCTACTTAATCAAAAACCCCAACCACTCAATAAAATATTCACTGTAGAAATGGAAAACGGTAAAACGGAAAGCACAAGCGATATGTACGTAGGGTGCACATTAAACTTAAACGAGCACTTATTTCAAATCGACCTTATGCCCATTTCGATAAAAAGTTTTGATGTAATCATCGGTATGGACTGGTTAAGTCTTCACCATGCCGATATACTTTGTCACGAAAGTGCCATTCGCCTCAATCTGCCAAACGGCAAAACTCTTATCATATATGGAGACAAGCCTAGTTCAAATTTACAAATCATCTCCTGTGTTAAAGCACAAAAATATCTTCGCAAGGAATATCATGCCTTTCTATCCCACGTAGTAGACCAGAAACAAGAACCAAAGAACATTAAAGACATTCCGGAAGTTTGCAACTTCCCAGACATTTTCCCAGAAGATCTTCCAGGAATCCCACCAGAACGCCAAGTCGAGTTCAAAATCGACTTAATCCCCGGAGCTACTCCAGTAGCAAAGTCGCATTACTGTTTAGCCCCAACCGAGATACAGGAACTGTCAAGTCAATTAAACGAGCTGTTGAGAAAGGGCTTCATCAGACCGAGCTTCTCACCATGGGGAGCACCAGTCCTATTCGTGAAGAAGAAGGACGGATCTTTTCGCATGTGCATCGATTACCGGGAGCTAAACAAACTCACGATCAAGAACCGATATCCCCTACCGTGCATAGACGATCTGTTCGACCAGCTACAGGGAGCGAGCTACTTCTCAAAGATCGATGTAAGATCTGGTTATCACCAACTGCGAGTACTGGAAGGAGACATCCCCATAACGGCTTTCCGAACACGTTACGGTCACTACGAGTTTGTAGTAATGCCCTTTCGGGTTGAAAATGCACCTGCGGTGTTCATGGACTTGATGAACCGTGTATGTCGTCCCTTCTTGGATAAATTCGTGATCGTGTTCATAGATGATATACTCATTTATTCGAGAAGCCAGGAAGAACACAGCCAACACCTCCGCCAAGTTTTGGAAACATTGAGGGCAGAGAAGTTATACGCAAAATTTTCAAAGTGTGAATTTTGGATTCGGGAAGTAGATTTCTTGGGTCATGTAGTAAGCAAGGAGGGGATACACGTGGATCCTTCTAAGATCATGGCAATAGAGAGTTGGACGACTCCAAGAACCCCTACAGAAATCCGGCAATTTTTGGGACTCGCCGGGTATTACCGAAGGTTCATACAGAACTTTACAAAGATTGTCTAGCCACTCACCACCTTAACTCAGAAGAATGTGACCTTTGACTGGGGAGAAAAACAAGACATCGCGTTTCAGACACTAAAGCGAGCCTTATGTAGTGCGCCCATCCTAACCTTGCCAGAAGGAACAGAGGACTTCGTGGTCTATTGCGATGCATCAAACCAAGGACTCGGGTGTGTCCTGATGCAACGAGGGAAGGTCATCGCCTACGCCTCAAGGAAACTAAAGACGCACAAAGTAAACTACACAACGCACGATCTCGAGCTAGGAGCAGTCATCTTCGCTCTAAAGATATGGAGGCACTATCTCTACGGCACGAAATGTACAATCATCACCGATCATAAAAGCCTCCAGCATATCCTCAACCAGAAAGAACTCAACATGAGGCAAAGGTGGTGGGTAGAACTACTAAATGATTACGAATGCGAAATTCGATATCATCATGGAAAGGCTAACGTGGTGGCCGATGCACTCAGCCGGAAGGAATACTCGGGCCGCAGAGTGAAGTCTTTAACTATGACAATCCATTCACACCTGTCCACGCAAATCAAGGAAGCCCAAATAGAAGCCTTAACATTGGAAAATGTTGCAGGGGAAGCTTTAAGGGGAATGGATAAGAAGCTGGAAGTCAAGGGCGATGGAGTTCTTTATTTCATGGATCGAATCTAGACACCGAAGTTCGATGGATTCAGAGAAGTCGTCATGAACGAAGCCCATAAGACATGATACTCCATACATCCCGACTCCGATAAGATGTATCTCGACCTCAAGAAATTGTACTGGTGGCCGAACATGAAAGGCGAAATTGCTACCTACGTAAGTAAATGTCTGACGTGCGCCAAAGTCAAGGTGGAATACCAAAAGCCCTCGGGATTGTTGCAACAACCAGAAATACCCGAATGGAAGTGAGAACGGATAACCATAGATTTCATAACCAAATTACCCAAGACGGCAAGCGGAATCGATACCATCTGGGTAATCGTCGATAGATTAACTAAATCAGCGCATTTCCTACCAATCAAAGAAACGGATAAATTGGAGAAACTAACTAGAACATACCTCAGAGAGATTGTACGACTGCATGGTGTGCCCATATCCATTATCTAGGACCGAGATAGTAGATTCACCTCAAGGTTCTGGCAGTTGCTACAAAAATCTCTAGGAACAAGATTAGACATGAGTACTGTTTATCACCCACAAACGGACGGCCAGAGTGAAAGAACCATACAAACCTAGAGGATATGTTGAGATCTTGCGTGATCGATTTTGGCAAAGCATGGGACACCCATCTACCCTTGGTCGAGTTCTCATACAACAATAGCTACCACACTAGTATCAAGGCTGCCCCGTTCGAAGCCCTCTACGGCCGTAAATGCAGATCACCTCTGTGCTGCGCTGAAGTGGGGGACACACAACTAGCAAAAGGACAAGTAATGGACAACTCGCTCACTGGGCCAGAAATCATAAGGGAAACTACAGAAAAGATTGTTCAGATTCGGGAGCGACTGAAAGCATCAAGGGACAGACAAAAGAGTTACGCGGATAAAAGATAGAAACCCTTAGAATTCCAAGTTGGAGACCGAGTCCTACTAAAAGTCTCGCCCTGGAAGGGATTGATACGCTTCGAAAAGCGTGGGAAACTGAACCCAAGATACATCGGACCATTCGAGATCCTCGCCAGGATCGGTCCGGTGGCTTACAAACTTCGATTACCTCAGGAACTCCACAACGTACACCCTACCTTTCACGTATCAAACCTAAAGAAGTGCTTGTCCGATGAGACCCTTGTCATCCCTCTAGATGAAATTGCAATAAATGAGAATCTCCAATTCGTAGAAGAACCAGTAGAGATCATGGATCGGGAAATTAAAAGGACTAAACAGAGCCGCATACCTATTGTAAAGGTCCGCTGGAACGCCAAGCGAGGACCTGAATACACCTGGGAACGCGAGGATCAGATGAAACAAAAGTACCCACATCTTTTTCCTAACATGTAAACTCTATCTTAGATTAAATTTCGGGACGAAATTCCCTCTAACGGGGGGATGATGTGACAACCCTGTATTTTTCCAAAAGCAATGTAACACTCAAAAGTCAAATACAATGAATCCTATTTGGAGTCAACGAAATTAACCCCAAAAATAAAGTGTTCAAATATGTAAATTGGGATACATCAAGTGTTAGATATCGTTCCAAGGTTTTTGAAAACATAAAGAACATTCGAAACCGGGTTATATCGAAGAAACTATAACCACTCAAATATTTACGGCACACCCGGTAAAACATTATTTAACGTAAAAAGTGAAATGTCAATAAAATGAATTTTAGCCTTAAGTATCTAAACAAAAGTTGTAGAGTTCGTTAAACTATTAACGTACATAAAAAGATCGCCCAAATCGGACCTCGTATGAAGAAGTTACGAATTTTCTAAGTTTCGTAACAATAGTAAAGGGCTAAAAACTCGAATTGAAGATCGAGCGTTATTTAGCTAACGCAACCTAAACGAAAGTTGAAGATCTCCACGATAGGAGTAAAATGATAAAAAGACAAACAAAAACCGACGTCGGATAAAGAAACTATGAATTTTTAACGGACTTTAGCAGTCCCGGTCTATTAAAAACATATCATTAAAAATAAAGTCAAAACTAGCCGACGGAGTATAAATGAAAGTTGTAGAACATAATCTCACCTACACGTGGATATAAAAACGCAAAAAACGGAGCCCGTACGCGAAAGTTACGGAATTTAGAAGACGGAAGCCAGGATTACGCCCAGCGTAATGTAGGAGTACACCCAGCGTACTCAGGTGCAGGGTCGAGTCCCATCGGATGCAGCTCTACGCCTAGCTAGACTCGAGTTGTAAGCCATGACGCATAGTTACGCCCAGCGTAACCGAAGTACGCCCAGTGTAGCGCGTACGCCCAGCATACTCCGGTGGTACGCCCAGCGTACTCACCTTTCTAGCACTATAAATAGAAGGCATAAGCTACGGATTTTTGGCACACATTCTCAAACATCTACACACTCTCACACACTTGCAAGCACCAGAAGCCATCCTGACACCCTCGATTTCCGCACCCGAGCCCCTGATGAAGGTTCTACGCTACCGAGATCCCCGAGAAGCTTGAAGACGCAACTTTTCGCGGTTGAAGTTCTGCTCGACTCTAGTCCCACTCTCTTCAAACCAAACAAGTGAGTTCATACCCCTACTTTTCAAGTCTTTTCATGTTTTAGGGGGGGAAATACAAGTACATTACAAGTAAACGTATCGTTTTATAAACACAAATGCAATATCCATCTTATTATTTATCGATACCAACATCTTACTTTACGTATTAAGTTTAGTATATCATCAAGTTATTTTCACCAAATGGAACATACTTTCTGAAAAAACTATAATGGGTATAGTTAGCTAGTTATTCATACATTATTACGTATACATCATGAAAAACGAAATACTTTCAACAAAAATGAAGTAAAGTCTTTCTTATCGTAAATCTATTTATACTAAGTGATGTGAGATATTCAAACTTCAGCGTACTCTTATGTATGCATTTCAAATCCTGTATTATATACCATAATCTCTTGGAGGGAGAGCGTGATACTTGTGTATAGAAATATATGGGATTGACAAACCTGGACCTGAACTGTTAGCTACAGTTAGACCGGCAGGTCTGGGGTGACAAATGTCATAAGACTACAACACCTGAAGAATGTTGTTACAGGCAGTCTATGTCAATAGTATGGTTATAAGACTCACATGAAAGTATAAAAACAAGTTTGATTTACGAGATTCATATATGTATTCAGTATTTACATTATTTTGAGCACAAAATTTATCTTTATCATTCAAGTACGAAAAATACTAACGCACTCCAACTTTGGAAACTTTTCAAACTATATATATAGAAAATATTGGATTTTCTGAAAACCACGTACATCGATTTTCTACCAAAAAGTCATACTTTTCAATACAAAACACTTATGAACTCACCAACTTTATTGTTGACATTTTTTCGAAACCACGTGTATTTCTCAGGGAATCAGTAATACAGGTAACTAGCAGCTTTTGCAGACCGAACGCTAAGGACGTTTATTATTAAATATTTTACATCATCATATTGTAATATTCTTTTGGAAATATGTATAACGCAACAATATACGTTTTTATTATATATATGATAGTTGTGTTACTTTCTTTACAATATTCAATTGTTATGGTACTACGTGAAGTCATCCACACCTGAATGTTTCCGCCATTCTCGTTTGGGGGTGTGACACTAATCAACAAAAAACATATTCTATATATGACTAAACAACCCTTCACACCCAAAAGATTAAAAACAAAATAAGTCTCTCTTAATAAATTTCATGGATATTTTATTAACTAAATACTTTTAGAACATTTTAAATCCTTATACTAATAAAAGAGTAGCTCTTTTGCCATGTGTCATCATATTAGACATTTTAATTAATATGTTGTCACTTGTCAATCTATTAGTTTTCCATTTTAAATTTATTAGACCTCCTCATTAATGTGATTTTATTTTAAATTTTAAATTTTAAATTATTATTTTCATTAATTCACAAATAAAAAATATCTAATATATATTAAAAATTAGTTTTATATATTTATTTGAATCAATGATTATAATTTCACATAACTAATAAAAATTATATATCTTAAATTAATAATTTATCTAAAATAACTTATTAATAATTTTGAGTTTTTACTATAGAAGTTCAATTAATTGTATAAGCATGGTTTTCACGGGTTATAAACTAGTAAATAAATAAAAGCATATAGAAACTCGGGGAGTTACACGCGCATAAACAGACATAGAGTTGGCTTCAATGAGGAACAATTTTAAAGAAGGAAATCAAAAAACCAATATTGGCTGTTAAATCAAGTACCAAAAAAATGATTGCACATTTAGACATTGGACGCTACATTCACCAAATCATAGTATAAAAATCATTTAGTTTTGCTTTTTGCTTTTTTTAATTTTAGGATAAATTCTCATCGAAAATGAAAATGAACATACCAAAATTCATAGTTTTTTATCTTTCTTATAGACATCTATATTTATATATAAAAAGCATACTTCTTTTAGAAAAAATTCATTTCATTCTGTAGTATTATTTTAATATTAAGATTTATTTTTTATGCACAAAAGTAAATATACGGAAGTTGTCAACTCCTTCCTCCGTAAATATACATCGTAGATGCAACGGGTTCTAAAGGTGGTGATAATATATATATATATATATATATATATATATATATATATATATATATATATATATATATATATATATATATATATATATATATGGAAGAGTTATATGGAAAATGAATGATTAGGACAACACATATTTGAACCAATGAAAAGATGACAACACATCACTTCCACAATAACTTCCACAATACATTACTTGTGAAGAAAGAAATAGACACGTGTCATTTGATTATTGGTTCCGGTAGATGTTGTCCTACTTATTTGTTTTCCATAGAACTCATTCCTATATATATATATATATATATATATATATATATATATATATATATATATATATATATATATATATATATATATAAATGTCAAACATAAGGGTGAAATGTCAAACATCAAACCTTTTTGAGCCGTGGCGAGCCACATCGTTTGTAAAGCGTGACTTAAGACGCTAATTTTTTATATAATTAATAATTTTATATATGTTTTCTACTATTATTCAATTTTATATATACATATGTGACTTAAGGCGGTATTTTATCAAAGCTAGGCGGCAACCACGTGGTCGTGGGTTTGAGTCGCACAGATGGCACCAACTGTTGTGATATGTCACCGAATTAACTCCTTTTTTCCGAGCGGTGGAAATGAAGAGTCTGCGAATCATAACAAAGAAAATAGGATTGTCGGTTGTCGTCCGGGAGGTTGCCACAGAACGAGGCTCTGACGATCAAGTCAGTGAGCGTGAGCGTCTGAGAGAGAGTGGGTCGAAAGCGTAAAAAGAGTGTTAAATGGTTTTAGATCTTGTCCCTTCTCTTTGGGGGGAATGATGCCTTTTATACATTTGGTTAGAGGAATAGGTCCCCGATAGTATCTTCTACATTTTAGGTTTGGCAGGGCTGATGACTTTTGATTGGAGGATCATGTTCCATGGGTGGTCATTCGCTATTGGTGCAGATTTCGCCAGAAGCGGCGTCCAAAGCACTATACATGTCGCTCTGGGGAAATCTTGGTACTTTTTTGTCTTCAATGTTGGCCTTGGCGCTTGGAACCAATGAACGAATACAGGGTCATGAAAAAGAGGACGGAGGCCTGACGTTATTCACACGTTGCTCCTTGGCCAATCCGTCTGTCGAACTAGCGGTTCCGTTTTCTTTGACGGATTCCCTATGGGATACATCAACTATATATATATATATATATATATATATATATATATATATATATTTATATATATATATATATATATATATATATATATATATATATATATATATATATATATAGACTTGGAACTAAAATAGTAGTAGGAACCACGAGGATAATTTTTGGCGTTAAGATTGAAAAAAATAAATAGTCAGGATTTAACTTTATTTATCGTCAAAAGTTACGAGATGATATGACATTTTCGTAATTATAATCTTTTGTATTCTTCATATTTAAGAAGTATGAACGTAAATACTGTTATGATCTTTAGTATTCTTCTTATTTAAAATTTCATAATTGTCAAACATTAAAAATTTAAACGGATATTTAAAAACAAAAAAAAAAAGCAAAAAAAAAAAAACTCAAAAAAAAAGATCCCTATTATCTTCAAGTGTGCAGTAAAGATATTAAAAAAACGAAAAAAATTTAAAAATTAAAAAAATGAAAAAATATAAAAAGAAACTGGAAATATAAAAAAACGAGAAAAAAATAAAAACATTAAAACCAAGCATATATCTATTTAAAAGAAAAAAATTGATTTTTTTTACCTTTAAAAAAAAGAAAAATAATAATAAAAAAACACGAATAAAAACAAAAATAAATAAAAAAGAAAAGAAAACTTCATTTGTATGTCGTTCCATTGATGTTAGTTGCGGACCTTACTGGTGCCCGGGGGGTCCCGGGCCACTGCTCCAATTCCAGCACGTAGTGTAAAAATAAATATTTATGTTATTTTGTGTTTTTTCTATTAGGTGCACCGGCATAAAATACGAATGCCACTATTAATTTATATTGCGTCCGCCACTGATTGATGTTTGTCGCAAATGATTAGTCATTCAAGTCCATACTACGTTTCATGCACGTGTGCTGCGTGCGAATTCGTCACCACGAAATAAATGAGTTTGACGTTTGTTTCATTGACGAGATGATCGGTGGAGAATAATCCTTGGGCTCTTACCAATTTTTGGGTTCCTACCGGATCCGGATCATATATATATATATATATATATATATATATATATATATATATATATATATATATATATATATATATATATATATATATATATATATGGGTCCGGTTCCTATGAAGAGTCATTTTAAAGTGAGAACTCATAAGGATACCTTAAAAAATTTGAAAAATAATCTAAAAATAATACAAATTATAAAATCGAGTATAGACTTATGTCTGAAAGAAAAAAATTGCATTATTAAAATTGATCCGTTATTCAATTTTAATTTTTTATTTTGCATCATTATGATCCATGCTTCAATTTTAATGATGCGATTTTTTTTCCAATTTTTTTATCCCAGACATAGATGTATGCTTGATTTTATAATCTGTATTTTTTTTTTTCAATTCTATTAAGGTGTCCTTTCGAGTCTTCACTTTACAATGAGTACTCACCTGATCTTCTCTCTCTCTCTCTCTCTCTCTCTATATATATATATATATATATATATATATATATATATATATATATATATATATATATATATATATATATATATATATATATATATAGGGAAAAGTGAATATATCCTTAAGGGTATATAAGCTTAGGTACCCAAACGCTCCATAGTACGTCGTTTTGTATCATATATATACATTGTAATTGTCCAATGTTATTATAATTAAACTTTTAACTCGATTTACTTCCAAGATTTTTATAAATTTCACATTTATCTTCCTCTTAAATATTTTTAATTTTCAACTATAATACATATACCCTATTAGGTGTTCGACAAAAAGATGTGATATAAGAAAGATAATAGTGAAATTTCGAAAATCTTGAAAATAAATGAAGTCAGGGGTTGAAGTTTAAGAACATTATAATAAACATATCAAACAAAACGACGTATTATGATATGTTTGGGTACCTAAGCTTATATACCTTAAGGGTATATTCACTTTTCCCATATATATATATATATATATATATATATATATATATATATATATATATATATATATATATATAGGTTCAGGTTCATTTGAGACAATTCTAATTTTGTGAGACTGTGAGCCCAAATCTAAAAATAATTTTAAAATGCAAAATAAATGGAAAAATCCAAAAATTCTTTTTTTAAATATTATTTTCGGAACTTGAGTTAACTAAAAAGAATAAAAAAAATAAAGAAAAAAATTAAAAAAATCCCGTTTTTTTTTTTTTAAAATACATGAAATATTCTAAATAGAATATTACACTGACATATTCTAAAAAATAATTTTAAAATGCAAAATAAATGGAAAAATCTAAAAATTCTTTTTTAAAATATTATTTTCGGAACTTGAATTAACTAAAAATAAATAAAAAAAAATTCTATTTTTTTTAAAAATACGTGAAATATTCTAAATAGAATATTACACTGTACATATTCTAAAAATAATTTTAAAATGCAAAATAAATGGAAAAATCAAAAAATTCTTTTTTTAAATATTATTTTCGGAATTTAAATTAACTAAAAAAATTTAAAAGAAATAAAAAAAAATAAAAAAATGCGTCTCACGGTCTCACAAAATTAGGCCGTCTCATATGAACTTAACCCTATATATATATATATATATATATATATATATATATATATATATATATATATATATATATATATATATATATATATATATATATATCATGATGTGATAAATAGGTCCACTTATAGTACCATTGGATTCCTTCTGAATTAATTCGCTAATGGAGATTCGAGAGGACACCATTTTCTACTTATATCCTAATTGCTTCCCATAATCTCATTGTTTATTTATATTCACCTAAAAGTCTAAAGAAGACTGATTTTGTCGATGACATTCCATTACAACTCATTGGAACAATATGTTTATTGGAATATAACATGAAAGATTTTGGAGTAGAGATTTTATCTTCAAAAGTTGAGAACATATTTATTGCAACACGTTTTTTATTTTTCTTATTTTATGTTAACCTTCAAACATAAATAAAGTTATGCATTTTATGAAAGCAGAAGTTCCAGCGAGGAAATGAAGATAATCACCAGCAAAATCGGAAGTTCCAATGGCCAAAATAAGAAAGCAAAAGACTTCTGTGTGCAAATAAGAAAAAGAGGAAAAGTTAATGTTCCTCAAATTTTTAGCAATTAATAGTATATATAATTGATGCCATTCCGACCTAATCAATTGTTGTTTTTAAGTCGTAACTTATTAATTATACAATTTTATCCAGTCTTGTAGGGTACCATACTTGACATCTTAAGTGTCTTATTGAATGCGTAGTAAGGTCAATGTGTTGCTTGCGTGGCTTCGACATGAATTACTAATTGATATTTTTTATGCTTCAAAACTATTTTATGTCATTTTAATGTTTATTTTCTTAAAGTTAACTCGATTTAAAACCATGAAAGGAATGGAACCATGAAAAGTAACAATCTCCACTAATTTTCCATTAATATTAAAAATCATGAATTAGGATATTTTCATTTATAAACTATCTTTGATTTGGTATTTTTCCTTTGTCGACCTATTTTTGTAGTTGAATTATGCTTTGAAGCTTTGATTTCATGAGTTGTACTTCTTCACGAGGAGGAGATGTATGGTGGTGGTGGTTCTAAATCTCACTATGCTAACAAAAAAAAAAAAATATTTTTTTGTTATATGTCATTCTAATATACCTCCTATTTAAGATGCCACATGAAGTCTTATTATTATCCCATACGTCAAGAAATCATCATCCTAGTCTTATTAAATCAAGAATGAAATCTTATTCTAAGTAGTCTTAAGCCCCTCTACGCTCCATCTCTCATCCTTAAACCCTAATTCTCTTCTACACCTTTCTAGTTATCTTTGATTTGATTAATCGTCAAAAAAAAAAAATTAATTAAATGTCACATTAGGTTTGGGTTTCCGATTGCTTTTTCTTCAATTAATATGTCTGAGCTATCAGTATTTTCAATCAGAGAAGGTTTTGCATCTAAAATAGTTTGATTTCTTTTGTTCTTCATTTATTATCTTTATTTGCTTTTGAAATTAGTGTTTCCTTGTAGAAAGCATAATCTTAAACCAGAATCCCAGTAAACCAGAAAATGTATCTTCTCCAAATGACAAGTTTATTGAATATTTTCATTGATTCATTATGTTTTTGAGATATATAGATTCAGTGCCACGATTTCATCAAGGTTTTCAACCACCAGACTTCTTTTGTACCGACTCCTACAGTTCGATAGAGGTTTGACCAAGATTTTTAGTTAGAAAAGATTTCTTTGCGTGTTTTAAAAGCAGACAACTCAAAAAGTCAATTGTTAGAAATCGTAACAGATAAAACATCGCCCTTTATCTTTGGCTTCTTCATCCATAGACGCATAATTTTTTCTACCCATGGTATCAAATTCCATTCATGGAAATTAAAGGAGCAATGAAGTTCTTCATACGGAATGATTTTTAAAATTAAAAAATTTTAAAATTTTAAAATTTTCTGCTCGGGGTTGGTACAGCTAAAAGATACATTTCAAGGTTTTAGAAGAAGGGATTCAAATTGAATGGCTTTAAACTTTTTGAATTCAACTACGATTAAGTTTTTGGTCATTTTTTTCATATTAACTATAACAATGTGATTTTTCAACCAAAATTTTCCTTTAAATTTTAGCCAATTTATATTACAAAATTTTAGTGGAAATGTTACTAAAAAAACATCACAAATGTTACTTAGAAAAATCTTTCAAAAACAATCCATTGAAATCTAAAATTACAAAAAAAAAAAAAAAAAAACAATCCAAAATAACTGTCAAAACCAAATGTAAATGAAAGATCACACCATGTTTCAAACTGGTATCATCACTAGTAATCAGAAAACTAAAAGAACCCAAAGTTCTCAACATCACCGACCATCAATATCAAGCCACCTATAACAATGCAAAAGCCATAACAATGGGCAATTAACATGTGTTAACATTAGTACAGTGAATCAATCTCAAGCACATAATCATGGAAACAAAAAATACACATAAATCATGTATGGTCGTACTAACACATTAATCCATGCAACATACCTCGATATATATATATATATATATATATATATATATATATATATATATATATATATATATATATATATATATATATATATATATATATATATATATATATATATATATATATATATATTTAGGTTCATTTGAGACCATTCTAATTTTTTGAGACCGTGAGACCAAATCTAAAAATAATTTTAAAATGCAAAATAAATGGAAAAATCCAAAAATTCTTTTTTTAAATATTATTTTCGGAACTTGAATTAACTAAAAAAAAATAAAAAAAAAATCCGTTTTTTTTGAAAAATACGTGAAATATTCTAATAGAATATTACACTGACATATTCTAAAAAATAATTTTAAAATACAAAATAAATGGAAAAATCTAAAAATTCTTTTTTTAAATATTATTTTCGGAACTTGAATTAACTAAAAAAAATAAAAAAAAATTCCATTTTTTTTGAAAAATACGTGAAATATTCTAATAGAATATTACACTGTACATATTCTAAAAAATAATTTTAAAATGCAAAATAAATGGAAAAATCCAAAAATTCTTTTTTTAAATATTATTTTTGGAAGTTGAATTAACTAAAAAAAAAAAAAAAATGCGTCTCACGGTCTCACAAAATTAAGCCGTCTCACATGAGGCATTGTTCCAAACTAGTGCTTAAACCACACAATAAATGAAGATCATGTAGTCTAAGTTATGTGCAACTATTGTAGAGGAAACCCACCTTCTCACAGGTACTCTAACGCCCTAATAGAATCCCCATAGAACTAATGAAAAACATATCATAAGAATCAAAATGATTCAATCCAGGCGAGTCTTACGTCACGACCAAGGAAGTGTCCCTTCGTGAGCTCAGGGTCCATTGTAATTTTGGCCCGATCAGCTTCGTCATCACATCATGACTCTAGGACGTCCACATCCCGATGCAAGTTGACCATTAGGGTTACTCCATTCATCTTCACCTCATCACAATGTGACAAAGGGTATGTTCACGTCGTAACTAAGAAAATAGATGTGATTCGAATCGTTTAGGGTCTCGATGTCACGACGTGACAAGGTATTTTTCACGTCATGAAAACTGGATAGTTACAAATTTTTATATTATTGATTGGTAATCTCATTTAGCTCAATTTTGGTCCAATCAAAACCTCTATTAGTTGATCTTAATCACTCAAAACCATTTTGATGTGCCTACAACGTTATAGACAAAAGTGGGACAATGTAACACAACAAGACCAAGAATTTTGCATCGTTCATGGTCTTTCCTTGTTTGTGATTTGAAGGACAACAAAAAAGAAGTTCTATGAATCCCACCACAATTCCACCAAATACATAAAAGATTTCACCATTCATCTTCACCTCAACACATCACCAAGAGCAAGAACCCTAGAACACTATCTCAAGAGGATTGGGGCTTAGAATAAGATTTGTTGGCTCAAAGACAATGTAAGAGAATTCGGGTCATTACAATGCTCCCCTCCTTAAAAGTATTCCATCCCGTAATCAAGAATTGGATTGAAGAGGCAAGGGTAACGAGCCCTCATATCACCCTCGAGCTTTCCAGGCATGTCACCTCCATGCTTATTCTTCCAAAGTACCTTCATAAGCTTCACAAGCTTTTTTTGTGGCTTCTTGGTTTTGCGCTCTAGGATTTCTTCGTGTTCGTCCACAAGTCATTTAGAATCGTCAACCTGGAGCTTCTCTAATGTCAAGATGTTGGGCTCCTCTGCTAGGATTTTCCGAAAGTAAAACACATGGAACACATCGTGAATCCCCTCCAACTCTGGTGGTAATTCCAATCTGTAAGCCCGATTGTCGATATGATCTAATACAACAAGTAGACCAATATATCAGGGTCCTAACTTGCCTCATTTCCCAAAGAGAATAATCCAATTCCGAGGTGAAACTTTTAACATCCCTTTCTTGACCACCTCAAAAGTCTTTGGTTTGTGCTTTTGGTCTGTGTATCTTTTTTTCCTCTCCCAAGCTACCCACAAATGATCATGAGTAATTCTCACTTTATCCTCGCTAATTTGCATAATTTCTAAACTTGCAAACTATTTTTCACCCGACTACAACCAACATGTAAGAGTACAAGATTTCCTCCCATAAAGCATCACATATTGTACCACATCAACATTTCCACCAAGGGAAAGTATGCATTGCAACTCCCCCCATAATCAATAACACAAGCTCGCAACATGTCATCTAGAGTGTATATAGTCCAATTTGTATGTCCATCAATATGGAGATGACTGGTTGTGATGAAATTCAATCCTGTACCTAATTCCTCTTGATGTTTCTACCTAAATCTTGAGGCAAATCGACTAACTCAATCATAAATAATAGAAAATGTTACCCCATGACGTACAACTATCTCTTCCACATACATCTTGGGAAAATTTTCTAACTGCTCTTTCTCCATGGTTTCCAAAAATTGGGAACTTTTCATTAATAGATCCACTATTACCCAAATCATGTCATCAGCCTACGCAGTCTTTAGTAATTTTGTAACAAAATTCATCGTAATCTTGTCCCATTTCCACTCGGGGATCTCTAACTGCTGCAGTTTACCAAAGGGTTGTTTTTGATTAGCTTTGACTTGCACACAAGTCACACATTCTGCAACGTACTTCGCTATTTCCCGCCTCATACCTGACCACTAATAATTGGCTTTCAGGTCTCGATACATCTTCATCGTACCTGGGTCGATTGGATACTTCAGACTGTGTGTGTCCCGTAACAGTGTATCACAAACACCACCTACATTTGGAACCCATAATTGATCGTGAAAGGTCATAAGTCCCTACTCGCCCTCAACCAAACATGCATGCTGCTTAATCATCATCTCTTCATTCACATGATTCTTGTTTAAGCCCTTAAACTGAGTAGCCTATAATTGCTCAGATATACCTAGTGTCACAAACAATGTTATAGACTTTAGGTGATATGACACCCGCATCTCCTTACCACTCATAGCATCAGCTACGACATTTTCTTTTCTAGTGTGGTAACTAATCTTACAAACGTAATATGCTAAGAACTCTATGCATCGCCGTTGTCTCATATTCTACTCCGTATAGTTCTGAATATGTTGCATCTCTTATGATAAATATATAACATGCACTTCATCCCATACAAGTAGTTTCGCCCTAACTTGAGCGCAAATATCACGACTTCCAACTCTAAACCGTGTACTGAGTAATTTCGCTCGACAATATTTTATTGTTGCGAAGCATAAGCAATTACCTTCCTCACTGCATGAGCACGCAACCCAATTGTCAATATTACGTGTCACTGAAAACCATAAAATCCTCATTCCCCTAAAAAGAGATATAATAGGAGCCTCATATAGTAGCTTCTTCAATGTATGAAACGCATCTACCTGCTTATTAGTGTTAACAAATGATTCGGATAATAGCCCATTGTGAGCTTAGGGTCCATCACGATGTTGGCTAGATCAGTTCCGTCATCACATCGTGGCACCAGGATGTCTACGTCGTGACACAAGGTGACCATTAGGGTTTCTCCATTCAACAGTGCATCATCACGACGTGATAGAGGGTATGTCCACATCATCACGATATGACAAAAGGTATGTTCACGTCGTAACTAAGAAAATTGGACAGTTACAGATTTTTTATCGTCAATTGATGATCTCATTTTGCTCAATTTTGGTCTGATCAAAACCTCTATTTCGTAATCTTAATCCCTCAATACCATTTCTAAGTGGCTGCAACGTTAAGGACAAGAGTGGGACAATCTAACACACCATAGCCTATAATTTTGCATAGTTCATGGTCTTTCATTGTGTGTGATTTGAAGGAAAAAAATGAACTTAGATAAGTGTCTTTACCTTATGGAAATCCAGAAATAAACCACATAGAGGATGCTAAGGAAGAATCGCTATGAATCCCACCACAATTCCTAGAAATACACCAAATATTTCACTTTTCTTCTTTACTTCAACACAACACCTAGGGCAAGAACCCTATAACACTCTCTCTCATGAAGATGGAGGCTTAGGGTAGGATTTGTTGGCTCAAACGTGAAGTAAGAAGATTCGGGTTGCTACATTAACACATTAAAAGTGGGAGTTATTATGTTTTTCTTTTTGTTTAATCACAAGTTCCCTTTAAAGTAACTGATGTTTTAGTAGCTTTAATTTTAATTTTTTTTTGTTTTAATTTTATCACATATTTCATAGGAAGCGAGAATGACATCTGTAATAAAAATATATATGATTAAATGGAAGAATAAAATAAATTAAGGAAAATTTGTAAAGTTAGGATCTGTAGTCAAAGAAATATGATTATTGTGCATCAATTAGAATATATAATCAAAAAAGATACTATGCATCACTTTTCTGATAAACAAATGTACTGATGGTATGGAAGTAGAACAAGACCATCTTCGGGGCCAAAATAGCCTTTATCGCCCGTTTTGTGTAAGCTTTGTTTAGTAGGATATGGCCTCATTGAGTTTTTTTTATTTGACCTGTTTTTGATCGTTGGTAATTCAATTTATCGTAAATACTTGAGGTTGATTAAATGTTTTAAGTTGTGTTAAATTGATGGTGTGGTTGGTGCATTGACTATTGTCAAGTTCATCGCTGGTTGTTTAGTTATGGTATGTTGTTTTATAGTCAATGGTTTGGCAAATGTCCTTGGTTATTAAAAGTTTGGATGTTGGGGTGACGGTGTTTAATTTTTATCGGTGTGACTTTGGATCTACGAAGATGCTAATTCGGAGAAGTTAGTATTTGAGTTGATCCAATAAGGGTTCTGCCAGCATTTCTGGATAATTTTTGGAATTTTCCTTTGAAATTAGAAGTTTCATTGACTTAGTTGTTTGAGTATTGGTAGGATAATTACAATTTTAGTTAAGGTGTGGGATTTTTTTTCGGTTGTCATGAGGGGTGTATGTGGATTGAGTAAGATAGTCCAAGAACACTTGGTCCAGATTTATGGTAATGTTCTTGTGTCATTTATTGCGTTCAAAATAGGAAAATCATTCAATTGTTTACATATTCCTTAGTTGCGTACGACCGTGTTTTCGTGTGATGTGGTGTTGGTAGTAGCCCGTACTGTGGTGTTTAGCAAGTGTTGAAGGGCATGTTATATAGATGTATGGATCATGAGGTGTTTAGTAAGTATCGAGAGGGATGTTGTCTGAGTTGATACAAGTCGGTGGGATGATGGTTGAGTAACTTTAGGCTCATGTGGTGTTGGTAGTGAGTCTTGAGCCTAGTAATGGAATGCTGGATAGATCGACATTGTACCGTGAGCTTATCGTTCAACTTGTTATATGGTGTCATGATGTATCGTGAACCAAGGGTTTTATGAATCTTGTGGGTAGAACCTGGTAGTCATTTGATTGAGACTCTTCTATATCGGGTCGTTCGTCTTGTTCGCATGCTCGGATGTTAGTACATTTTAGGGAGTCGGGAGACCTAGGGGCCAGCTTGTTAGATCATATGGCTAGTAAAAGTTGTTTTATTGGAAGTATTAGTTATTCATCGAATGTTGCTTGCTGAATGGCTGCATTTGTGGACCCTCATTTACCAGTAGGCTGTTTATTAGGACTTTGGTTACCAGGGTTGGGTATTGATTCTGAAACTTTAATTCATGAAGTTCATGGTAAATGTTGTGAAGGATTTTCCAATTGGTTTCACACCTGAGCTGACGTGGGAGTTTAGATGTAATGCAAGATTCCTAGATTGATCATTATTATACTTGTAAGTTGTAACAACCAAAATTTTCAACCATTTTTTTTTCAATTTTAAATCACCAAAACCTAATTCATAGCATTAACTCTTGTCACATTCTCATTGTCAAATACAATTATTAGGAAGCATAGTCAAATATCCTAGAATCCTTAAGAACTCTAAACATCAGGTTGGTGTGTACAATCATGTCGGTGCCTTCCCATGGTCCTGTGATGTACCTTAAACACGTTTAATCAACACTATAAGCACAAAGCATAGTGAGTTCCTCAAAAATACCATATGTACAAAATAATTAGCCTCTCGTGGTTGATCCCGATAAGAACCCTCTGGTCATGTGTCTCAGTGAAGACCCTCCGGTCTCACGTCTCGGTATAGACCCTCTGGTCATAGCTCAACAGATACACAAAGTAATATAATAACACAAGTAATGAAGACAATGAAAAATAAAACATAAACAGATAAGATCCTCTGGTCAGTCATACGGTTAAGATCCTACGGTCCATAACACGAATAAGACCCTCCGGTCATACATAAATTACCACACAGGTAGTATAGTGAGAAGTCTCACCTCTCATTGGAAAGTAAACAACCTCGCACCCAAACTGCCGGTCTAGACCCCGCCTATTTATATCACATTCCACTTTAATTAATAATTCATACTAGTAACCTCTGAATGCTAGATCGACTCTCTTTACAAAATCATAGAGGGTAAAAAGACTATTTTGCCCTTCCTTGGTCAAAGGTCCATAATTTGGTCAAAAGCCCAAAAGTCAATAAAATTCAACACCTAGTGAGTACGTTGGGCGTACAGCCCTTTATGCTAGGCGTATAACTGGTCATGCGTGCATTAGGGTTAGTTCAGTGGTACGTAGCACGTAATTGGGAGTATGAATGGTGTACTCCTCATACTTCCATTTTTCACTTATTTTGTCTTAATCCGTTAAGACAATTGCTACCACTAAAGATCTGAGTTGAATAAGGCTCATCACACCAGAAAGTCGTGGACTTTAAGCGTTATCATGGATGAACAAGTCCTAAACTCACAAAATCTTACATTCTTAACATATAAGTCCACAAAATTCATGCATGAAAGGATTAAGACGACCAAGCTCCCATTTTTATGAATCTAGATGTCCAAATACACTTAAAAGGTAGGGTTTATGCCCCAGAGTTCATCAAACTCACAAAGCTTCAAGCTTGGGAAATAAAACCCTAGAAATGCACCCAAACATGAATTAATACATTTGGAGGACGCACCAACAACATAAGAATTCAGATCCAAGGCTTGAACACCAACTATACTTTCTTCAAGCATCATTCTTCAAAAAAGAATTCCACAAGAACACTCAATAAGCCACTAGCACTCACACAAGCTATGGAAACGAGATTTAGGGTTTGAGGGAAGTTGGAGGCTGGAAATGGTGGCTAGAAATGAGGCCATCATGTTCCTTAAATAGAGGCTTAAAAGACATTAGTGTTTACAATCTGATCCTAGTATGCCCTGCGTACCCTCTCGTACGCCCAACGTACTAGATAGCCTCCGCATCCATGCAAGCACATGAGTACGATGAGCGTACACGCGTATACGCCCCACATACCCATCTGCCACCCATTCTCAAATAAGGACTAGCCTTGACACATGCATAAAAGGTTAGGTTCATCGATGCATACCTTATTTCGGGATGTTACAATTCTCCAGCACTAGGATCAGACTTCGCCCTCGAAGTCATCCTCTTAAAATAGTTCGGGGTACTGCCCCCGCATCTCGAACTTTGGCTCCTAAGTCCACTCTTAGCCTCTATGATGCTGCCACTTAACTTTAACCAAGTGTACCTCCTTGTTCCTCAAGGTCTTTACCTTCTTGTCCAATATCGCTACCAACCCCTCAATATAGTTCAGGGGATCGTCAACCTGAATGTCCTCTAAAGGAACCATTAGCTTCTCTTCAGCTACAAACTTCCTCAACTGGGATACATGGAAGATGTCATGAATCTGGCTTAGCTCCTCAGGCAGCTCTAACTGATAAGTGACGTTGCTCGCTCGAGCAATCACCCTGAAAGGACCAATAAATCTAGGACTCAGCTTGCCACGCTTCCTAAATCGTATCAACCTTTTCCATGGGGATACCTTTAGGAGAACAAAGTCACCGACCTGGAACTCTAGGTCAGAACGCCTTTGATTTGTATAACTCTTATGACGACTCTGGGTCGTCAGCAAGCTCTGACTGACCTGCTGAATATGCTCTATCGTCTTGAGCACTATCTCGATGCTCCCGATAACTCTTTGTCTAACCTCCCCCAAACAGATTGGAGTTCGACATCTCCTCCCATATAAAAGCTCAAAGGGAGTCATCCCAATGAGGGAGTGATGGTTATTGTTGTATGAAAACTCAGCCAAGGGAAGATAGGAATCCCAACTCCCCGAAAGTCCATAACACAAGTATTTAGCATATTCTCAAGCGCCTGAATTGTCCACTCACTCTGCTTGTCTATTTGCGGATGATATGAGGTGATAAAATGTAGCTGGGTACCGAACTCCTCATGAATCCGTGTACCCAACGTCTGAATTGTCCGCTCAGCTAGCTTCTCCGCAGATGGTGTCTACACCCCTCGCATTCCTCGGTAAATTGGTAATAAAATCCACATAAATATGTTCCCATTTCCAAAGGGGAACCTCCAATGGCTGCAATTTGCCATGAGGGCACTGGTGCTCTGCATTGACCTTACAACAGGTCAAGCGTCACTCAACAACCCATGCCATGTCTCTCTTCATACAGGGCCACCAATAATCATGTTTCAAATCCAGATACATCTCTATAGCCTCCGGATGGATGGAAAACCTTGACTTATGGGCCTCCTCCATCAAAACATGTTGGGCCCCACTCGTATACGACACCCCAAATCCACCTATGGAAGGTCATAATCCCCCTACTATCTATCTCAAAATCAAAAATTTGCCTGATCAACCGCTCCCTCTTGTGGTTTTCTGGTCTCATGGCTACTGCCTGGACCTCCCGGATGACATTTAGGACTAGATTCATCACTTTCATCCTCATACAAACATCCCAAATTGGGGCACTCGATGCTCTATGACTTAGGGCATCAGCTACCACATTAACTTTGCCTGGATGATACAAAATCTAACAATCGTAGCTCTTCACCACATCCAACCACCTCCTTTGCCTCATATTCAGGTTGGGCTGATCCATAAGGTACCTCAAGCTCTTATGGTCCATGTATATGGTACACCAGACACCATAGAGATAATGACGCCAGATCATGAGGGAAAACACTACGGTCCCCAACTCCAAATCATGGGTGGATATCTCATCTCATGAGGCTTCAACTGCCTTGCCACATATGCTATCACGTGCATGTCTGCATCAACACAACACCAAACCCCGCTATGGATGCATCACAATAGACCAGAAAGTCCTCCACTCCTTCTATAAGGGCTAGCACTGGGGCCTCACACATCCTCTGATGAAGGGTCTCAAATGATGCCCGTTGCTGAGGCCCCCAAACAATAACAACATCCTTCCTGGTCAATTTGGTAAGAGGAACACCAATTTTGGAGAAATATCTGATAAATATCTGATAGTAACCAGCCAGGCATAGGAAACTTCTGATGACAGATGGGGATCTCGACCCCTCCCATTTTATAACTGCCTCGATCTTGGTCGGGTCAACCAAAATAACGTTCTGGTAAATGAGGTTCCCCAAGGACTGAACCTGTCGTAACTAGAAATCACACTTGGAGAACTTAACATAGAGCCTCTTTGATGGGTTTTGATCATTACAACATTCCTATGTGCACATGCAACTCTAATTGCTTTGGATCTAGGTTTTTCTCAAGTTATACATGGAAATTAATTTTCCAAAGCAAGAACCCTAGATATACTATATACAATTGAAATATGTATATATTATGGTTAAGATGAACACCTTTCTTGTTAACTAGTAGTAACAAGAAATCCTCACTTTAATTCCTTGACCTTCAAAAGCATAGTGCCCTAAGCGTTTCACCTCTAATGGAGTCACAAACACCACAAGCACAGAATGAGACAAAGGGAGTAAGAAATCAATTAGGGTTTCTCTTAGAAGGTAGGAAGGCCGATTTCATAAGGCTATGGTCCCTTTTATAGTTGAGGCTGCTAGGGTTTTCAAATGGAAACCCTAATTCCCTTGCTTAGGCCCTAAGCAATCCATGAACCCCCATATGATAGGCCTTAGACGAAAACTTTATGGGCTTCCTGTAAATTTACGTCTACTCCTCATCAGTAGAGTCCAATAGCCCAAAACTACAACTATTAGTGATTTGCATAATCAGTCCCCGTTCTTTTAATCAGTTCCTTTGATCATTAAATTAATTCCAAATTAGTTTCTAATCAATACTAATTAAATAATATGATTTCTCAATTAATATATTATTCTTATAATATATTAATAAACCATTAATTAACCTTTTACTACAAAACTCATCCTGTCCAGTTGCTATGTTGAAGGCAACCCAAAAGGACCATGCTACAATCAAATCAAGTACATACCAGTTACAGTTATGATCTTAGAAACCTAATCCAACAGTCTCTCACTTGAATAAATCTAATAACTATTACTGCAAGTACGACTTCAAAATCTGATTAGCAATCCTAACTCTCAAAAGCCGTTGTTGAACTCTGACCTAGTCAATGGCGCGTCCTTTAGATAAAGGATCATATAATCCTCCATTCTGCAAGATACCGCGTGGACAAAGACATGGCACATAATCATTCTCAATGTCCAACATTTTGTTTCCTGACTTCTGATTTGTTTGACATAGAACTTAATTGAACACATCAATTCAGTCTTGACCGGGCCCGCCACATAAGTCAACACAAAATCATCGAGGGGACCAATATATTGCTTTTACCCTCTTAGGATAAAAGGAATAGATAAACTTTGACTTATAATCTTGTACTATTTACTCAGAAAATTGTGCACAACAACACGTTTGATAAAATCAAGTTACTGATGTGTTTACGCATTATCAATGCACCACAAACTTGGAAACAACAACTGATATATATCGGTTTAAAGACTATACGATATTGCCATCTCACAATCAATAGTGACAAATTCCATGAAGTAATTCAAATGAGTGTGGGTTTAATCCAATACTTAAATCCTATTTCAGGAGTACTCATGCACGTTACAGCAAACCATTGCCATGTCTAAGCACTTAGACAATCTGCAAGCCAATTCATGACAGTCTTACCTCATTTCTTACTTCCAAAGTATGAATGACTGTGGATAATTTGAATAATCTAATTATTCTAGAAGTAAAACATGCAAAAGAGAAACAATATTAAACAATTGACATAAGATAGTAAACAATACTTATATATAAATCTCCATTATATATCACCAAAATGTCCAATACATTTATCTATTATAAGTTTCAAAACATCTATCTAATCACTAAAACTAATATCGTCCTTCAGACCAATGCTCCTTGAATACTTACGTGCTTTGTTCCTACTTAAGCCCTTTGTGAGAGGATCCGTAGGATTTTCTTCTGACGATACCATCTTGACCACGAGGAGTCCTTTTACTCGATGTCTGATGAAGTGGTATTTTCTTTCGATATGTCTAGATCTGCCATGATCCCTTGGTTCCTTATTTAAGGAAACCGCTCCTTCGTTATCACATAAAATCTCCTTAGGCTCCTTTATAACCAGTACAATTCCAAGGTCTCCAATGAAGTTCTTCAACCATATCGCGTCCTTTGATGCTTCGCTCGCTGCTATGTACTCTGATTTGCATGTTGAATCAGCCATGGTCTCCTGCTTGGAAATTTTCCAAGTAACTACTCCTCTATTTAGGGTAAACACCCAGCCCGACTGAGAACAGAAGTTAGCTCTGTTGGTCTGAAATCTGGAGTCACTATACCCTGTCACTCTTAGGTCATCACTCCCACCAAGTGTAAGGACCGAGTCCTTAGTCCTTCGCAGGAACTTAAGAATGTTCTTAACTGTTGTCCAGTAAGCTCTACCTGAGTTCCCTTGATAACGGCTAACCATGTGCAACGTAAAAACCACATATGAGAGATTACATGTCATAGCGTACATGATCGAGCCAACAACGGAAGCATATGGCACTCGACTCATTTCCTCTATCTTGGCATTAGTACTCGGACTCTAAATCTTACTTAACTTGGTATTGCTCTGAATTGGCAGCTCCCCTTTCTAGGAATTCTCCATGCTAAAACGTTTTAGCATCTAGTCCAAGTAAGTACTTTGACTAAGTCCTATTAGTCTTCTACTCCTATTTCTCAAAATCATTATCCTTAGAATTTAAACAGCTTCTCCTAGATCCTTCACAGAAAAACACTTCCCAAGCCAGGACTTAACCTCCTGCAAGGTTGGAACGCCATTTCCTATGAGCTATATAACATCGACATACAATCCTAGAAAGCTAACTATACTCCCACTAGCTTTGACATATACGCGTACTCATCCTCGCTTCTAAAAAATTCAAACTCTTTAACTTTCTCATCGAAACAAATATTCCATCTGCAAGACTCTTGCTTTAATCCATAAATGGATTTCTCAAGCTTGCACCCTCTATTAGGGTACTTCGCGTCTACAAAACCCTCTGGCTGACACATGTAAACATCTTCAACCAATTTCCCTTTAAGGAAAGTGATTTTGATATTTATCTGCCATATTCATAATCATGAAACGCAGCTATGGCTAGCATAACCCTTATAGACTTGATATTGGCTACTGGTGAGAAGGTCTCATCATAGTCAACCCCAGGGGTTTGAGTAAAGCCCTTCATAACCAGGCGTTCCTTGAACGTGTGTACTTTCCCATCCATGTCGGTCTTCTTCATGAAGATCCACTTGCACCCGACCATCTTACAACCTAGTACACTGTCAACCAATTTCCAAACTTGATTGTCATACGTGGAATGAATCTCGCTGTCCATTGCCTCCTTCCACTTTGCAGACTTCGGGCCAGCCATGGCTTCCTTGTTGTTGTTAGGTTCATCCAAGTTTATCAGCATACTATCACTGATAAACGTATCACCTTCAATAGTTATATGGAAACCATACAACACAGGTGCAACACTAACTCTATGGTAATGTCTCAAAGGTAATGACTCATCAACAGATTCAACAAGAGTTTCCTCCTCAGGGTGAGTGCTAGCGTTGGAGGTTCCTTCACTGTTTGACTTTTGAAGCTCTTCAAGATCAATTTGCCTCCCACAATCCTCTTAGAATAAGAGTTCTCTTTCGCGAAAACCCCTATCCTTGGTACGAAGACCACGTTGTTAGTAGGTCTATGAAGACCACGTCTTACGAAAGCCTCGCAACCCCGAACTTTGATATGTGCCAACGAGGGAACCTTCCATGTCCACATCTCGTGAGGTGTTTTGGAAACATTCTTAGTTGGGACTAGATTAAGGATATGGGCGGAAGTCTCTAAGGCATACCCCCAGAATGATATAGGTAATGAAGCTCGACTCATCATGGAACGAACCATGTCCAACAATGTTCGATTACGCCTCTCAGCCACACAATGTAACTGCGGTGTTCTAGGCGGCATCAATTGTGAAACAATTCCACATTGCTTAAGATAGTCGTGGAACTCGATACTAAGATACTCACCACCCCTATCAGATCTGAGCTTCTTTATCTTCCTGCCCAATTGATTCTCCACTTCTTGCTTAAACTCTTTGAACTTTTCAAAGGTTTACGACGTGTGCTTGATTAAGTAGATATATCCATATCTACTATAATTTTTGGTAAAAGTCACATAGAAGCGGTAAGCATCCCTTGTGGTGGATTTGAAGGGACCACACACATCTATGTGTATGAGATCCAACAATCCCTCACCTCTTTCAAAAGTACCAGTGAAAGTTGATTTAGTTATCTTTCCAAGTAAACAAGATTCGCACGTGTCATATGACTTTAGGTCAAATGAATCCAAGATTCCATCCTTTTGGAGTTGGGCTATCCGCTTCTTGTTGACATGTCAAAGACGACAATGCCACAAGCATGCCTTTTCTAAACCATTAGACGAATCGATATGCAACACATTATTTCCTAAGTTATCTACAACCATCACAGTTTCAAATACACCATTACAAGGCAATGCTTCCGACGAGTTGAAAAACTCTTTAGATCGTTTTAGATCTTCAACAGGTTAATTGAAAACAATTAATCAGACAATGTAAACACAAGTTGAATCAAAATAGAGCTTAATGATTCCAATATAGTCACACCTCAGCAGAGCTCGATAAAGAACTTCCACTGTAGAGGTGAGCTAGGGTTTTACAAATACAATCAATGAGAATGATAATGAAAAGCGTTAATGATAAGATTGCATGCATGCAACTTATATATTAAACCCTAAAACAAAACACATGGCTGGACAGACCCAAACTAGTGACAAAACTGGACTGACAATGAGCGCAAGACGCAACATAATACGCCCAACAATCTCCCCCTTTGCGTCAATTGGGGTGAGACTTCACTTCGGCGGAGGTTGAGGAGTTTGCTTCACAACCTTGAACAACCTTGGTATGATGGAAAGTATAGTCTTTCTGAAAGCCATATACCAACGAAGCATATCTGAAAACTGCTTCTTTTCTGCCTCACTGTTTTGACCACATTCATGGATAACCTTAAGAATATGATTTAAGCAGGAATTAGAAAATAGATGTTTATCAGCAAGAGAAAATAGACACCTTTGACCCTCACGCCTAATAAACATAACAGTCTAAAACTGTGGGTTAATTTTATCCTTCACCATTAGCTCAATGTCACATGCCTTCCTGATTGGCTTGATTGAGGGCTTCTTTCGTATAGCACTGGCAACCTCCTGATCCATATTTTCTACTTCATGAATGTAACATACCAACATATGCTAGATGTGACCTATGATTGGTTCATACTCCTTGTTTTAGGAGAATCCAATCATGTGGATTCAGATTCAGTAAATCAGCAAGTGAGATTGTATGAGCCGAACCGTCTGATCCTCGAGTCACTTTGAGCTTAATATAAAGAAACTTCCCTGCTGGAGTAGGTTTTAGTACTTTAACTATTGTGATCTTCTTGCTACTCCAAGTCAGGTACTGGGGTTGAGTGAACTCATGATAATACTCAAGCAAGTCTTGATCAACCTTTGGGTCAGGAGAAGGAATTGCCACTGTAGACTCAAAGCAATGAAAGATGAAAGCCTTACGAGTGATTGGCGTATCGAATTGATAATCTTTAGAATTCTCAACATCAAATGAAAGAACAGGCTCTAGCCAATGTGATCTTAGCGCTTCAATAACCTCATTTCAAAGCTTCTCTAATGACCACAGAGGAAACTTCAATTTCCTTTGTTTTAGCAGATTCACTTCTCTCTCTTCATTCTCTTGATTGGTCGCTTCTTGAACCTTATATTTAATCTGTTGAACAGAGGGCTTAGCTATGTATGAACTTGATGTAGAAGCCATTTCTTCTATATCATCAACATTGTCCTAATCATCATCATCATCATCCATAATGCCTTTTCCTTTATTTTTAATCCCAGAACCCGAAGCTTCTTTCCCTTTCAGTTCAGTAACCACCCACGGATGTTGAGGTTTCGGTGGTTAAGGTTTCAGTGGTTGAGATGAAGGCTTCTTTTCTTCTCCCCCTTGTTGCGAAGAGACAACGGACTCCGGAACACCCTCAATCCGATTTAGAATATCAAGAGTGGGCCTCAACTTCTCAGCCAAATGACGTCGAACGGAGATAGTAAGAACTGAATCGTGGGCTTCAAGAATATGAAGAAGAATCGAGTGTACATCACCAACTGAGCTTTTTACCACACACACCGCTCTGCACGTAGTTCTTCAAGTTCCTTGTTCCCTTGATTGAGCTTTAGAGTCTGGGTTTAAGTTTAGTTGTTTTTAGAGCAAGTTCATCCATCACTCTGCTTTCCAAAGCAAGATCTGCCTGGGGTTTATCCAAACGTTTAGAGACAGATATTTGAAGCTTGACTTGATCAGAGGATAAGTTCTTTCGAATCGCCTCAAAATGCTCTTTCTCTTTTTGAAGAGATTGAGTTAAGGTCTGAACCGAAGCATTAACTTTGTTGGCATTGTGTTATGCAGCACCCTGTAAAGACTCGACAAAAAGATTAGCATTTTGAATTAGTTTATCGACTTTTTAGGTCGCATCAGTGTAGACTTTGGTTGAAGCATCAATAGCTGAGGTGGCTTTGGTGATTAAAGTTTTGTGTTCCTTGACCCAAGTGGCCATCATGCCTTTCACAGAAGATTTAGAAAAATAATGTTGAGTAGAGGAGGAGGCCATAAGCTTGTCTAGCTTTTCATTCAGCTCCCTCAGATGTCGGTTGGTGACAGGGGCATCATCATTGTCATCGCTTTGCGCCCTGTAGGGACTATAATAGAATGAGTCAAATTCGACTTCCTCTCCTCTAAGAACTGGGGCGATTTCTATGGATGGTGTAGGTGAGAGAGGTTTAGAGATTACGGGGATGTCAGCCACTGAGGTACGAACCCCCGTATCAGATACGTTGGCACAAAACTCAGGTTCGGTAAGGTGAGTAACAGTGATAGGTGCTTCAGTGAATATTAGGGTACGAATGGGAATAGTTCTTGTGGGTTTGGAGGTGATAACAGGTGCGATTGGAGTTATGGAAATTGGGTTTGAGATAGATGGAGTTGAAGATGGGTTGGAGCGAACTGGTACCTCATGTGTAGGCGAAATCGGAGGTGTATTACCACGGACCGAACCTTCATCATCCGACTCAGAACTTTTGCTTTCAATTGGTGGATAGTTTGGTTGTCGATCTGAGGGAGTGTAGTCTGAGTCACTGGAGGAAACACGACGTGATTTCCCGGCAAGTTTCTTAACCTTTTTCTTCTATGGTTGTGAGGGAGCTTCCTTCTCAGACTTTCGCTTCTTAGGAGTAGTCACTTTGGACACTTGACCCTCCTTCTCCTTCTTTTTCAAATCAGGCTTTTTGCCCCTTTTTGGTGGTTTACCAGCTTCCTCTAAGGTTTTGATCATCTCTGGAGATAACTCCCTTGGCCCAGAAGATGGAAGGTTCTTGTATGCTTGGAACCGTTTGCTTGCATCCGGCACACATGCATACATAGAGGCTGTAATGGACCCGTCAAAGGGAAACCTGGAAGGATCGGTGACTATGATCTTAGTCGTATGAAATGTAGCGATCGAAGAGAGCAAGGAGTCGGCCATAATAGGGACGTGAAACCTATTCATAGCCGAATGAGTGACAAGAGTCCAAAACCTTCCATAGGAGATTTCAAAATGACGCGAAGCGGAAGAAAGACTTTGCACCAACTGAATCCAAATAACATATCCATAATCCAAGTTGATTCCAGTGTAAATACCATAGAGAAGGTTCATAAAAACCTTGCTAGCCCCGTCTGAACCAACAACCCTCTCAGAAAGGCCTTTGAACAGCAGAGTGAAGAGGCCATTCCATTGAGGAGGAAGGCAAAACTTCTTGACTTTAGTAACTGTCGTGAGGAGTTCCATATACCCCATATTGTATAACATGGAGAAGTTTTGAGAAGTGGTGTTAGATTCAGGGTTGACCATGGAGGCGTCATAAGGGAGCCGTAGCAGCGAGCAAAATCAATCCTTAGAAATCGGCGTCTTTTGATTGAGAATGTAAACGAAAACCCTCTCTTTTGTCTTGTCATATGTTGCTGTAGAGTACACCTGAGAGAGAAAAGACATCAAGAGTGATTCAACCTTCATCAAAGCGATAACGAGTGGAGAGTACTTGAGACATTCCACCACATTAAGCATATATGGATCATATGCAAACAGTGTAAGATCGATCAGAAGATTCTGATTCGCCTTGATGGAGAGAAGAGTTGATCGAGCAGAAGTTTCGTAGATGGAAGAAGATTCTGCCATTGTTGAAGCTCGACGAAGAAGATGATGAACAGAGGAGATAGAATTTCCAGTATTCATTGTTGAAAAGTATGAGAGCAGTAAAAAGGGTAAAGGTAATTTGAGAAAACCCTTTATACTGTCAAAGGCGAAAAAATCTCAATCGACCCCTAGAAAAGCATTATTTGACAATTGTTACACCTAGAAAGGCGGAGACAGGCGTGACATCAACTATCATTTCAAATTCACATGCCTTTCCATGTTTATCTCGACCTTATCGTTCCAGATTCCGGACCCTTCAAATTCATGCTGACTCATCCGTTTGCTTTTAATAGACTCCGTTCCATCATAATGAACCAAAGCTATATTTCTGAAAATATCTTATGTGAAACTGAACCAGACTTTGGAAAATTAAGATTTTCTTGAAAGATAGTGTCAAAGATAAAGAAATAAAGCAAATATTTTGTGGGATATATGTGATGTATAGGAAGACATAAAACAGTGGATCCCGGGCACAAATCTCTACCTTCAAAGTCAAGAGAGACTTCAAAGTGCTTGTTTGGTTTCCCGTTGAATTACGATCAAATGCCTATAAATAGACATTGAAAGACATCTTTTTATATAAAGCTATTAGGGTGGCTTTCGCTTCAATCCATACAATGTACTTGACAAAAGACCGAAAGTGGAAGAAGTACGTGTGAGAACAGTTTAGCCTGTTCAACATGTAGGTTTTGATCGTTTTCAATGACTTGGTCATAGTAGGAAATCTCAAAAAAAAATCTGGATCTTATGGGAAGAAACGTCTTGGTGTTAGACAATTTCATAAAGATTATGCAAAAATAAAAAGAGATTTCATGAGATAACAAGTAATGGCTTGAATGTGTACGCGATCACCGTTAATTCATATAAGGTGTTGGATTTTTGGTTTCACTTAGCACGTGGTAAACGTATCTAAGATCATCAACACATATGTTTTGTAACCATAAACCTCAGGGGTAATTGCTGAGAATCTCAAGAGTTACAATTGTGGAGTGAAACGAGATGGAGAAATAAGATAAGGTGGTTAGGAAATCGTAAGTACCCCTGTTATTTGAGAGTGACAAAGCATAAAACTCTTAACTCAATATGAGAAGAGTAAGGTAGCTAATGACTTGAGTTATTTTAACAGCCTAATTGCGAAGAAATGATTGGTGTCGATCAAATCATTAAGGCTTCACTCACAGTCTTGGAGGCTTCGGTCTACATACAAAAACATGCTTCTAGGGACACTTAACTGGTACAAAGACAGAAATAGAATACCTACCCTAGCTCCAATTGCTATAACTCCTATGATTTTTAAGCCTAAGGAATGAAACAAACACGAAACGAAACAGAAAAGAAAAATATTTTTGAAGTTTTAGAATTTTCTGAAAAAGAATAAACTGAAAACAAAAAGAACAGAAAATAAAATGTTTTTGGATTTTGTAAAATTAAAAAAAAAACATAAAATAAATTAAGATACAATAAAGTGTACAAAAGGTACAACCGAAAAGTCATCATTATATATGAGGCGAAATGGACCGAGCATTCGGTTCATTTCGGTTCCCAAAAAATCAGGACCCAAAATGGACCGAGCATTCTCTCTATTTCACTTCCAACTTTTAATGTGCCGAAAGAGATTTCGGTACAGATTCAACATCCATCATTCCTAAGTCTTGTAAGATTTTATTAAAACTTGCTTCAGGAAAGGCTTTTGTAAAGATGTCAGCTAATTGATCAGTGGTTCTTACAAAATGTACTTCGACATTACCGTCTTCCATGTGATCCTTAATAAAAGCATACCTCAGTGCTATGTGCTTCGTTTTGGAGTGTTGCACTGGATTGTGACATATCCTTATTGCACTTTCAGAGTCACAATATAATGGAATTTTCTTCATGTTTAGGCCATAGTCTCTAAGTTAACTTTTTATCCAAATGACCTGTGATGTATATGATGTTGCAGCTATATACTCTGCTTCGGCTGTAGAAAGAGACGCACATGTTTGTTTCTTCGATTGCCAACTGACAAGTTTGCCATCAAGGAGCTGGCATCCTCTAGTATTTCTCTTTCGGTCCAGTCCACATCCTCCTAGATCAGCATCAGAGAATGCCTGAACAAAGAAACCTGATTTTGCTGGGTACCATAGACGGAGAGAGCAGGTTCGCTTCAAATATCGAAAGATATTCTTCACAGCCAACAGATGAGGTTCGCAAGGATTAGCTTGAAATCTGGCACAATAACAAACAGAAAACATTATGTCTGGTCGACTTTCTGTTAGATACATCAAGGACCCTATCATTTGACGATAGAGGGTCATTTCAGCAGCCGGTTTGTCCAGAGAAGGTGTTAACTTCGTGCCAAACGACATAGGAACCTTCACTTTTGAGTCTCCCATTATTTCAAACTTGGTAAGCAAGGTCTTCATGTAAGCCTCTTGATTAATAAAAATGCCTTCGGGTCCCTGTCTAATATTTAAGCCAAGGAAGAAGTTAATTGGACCCATAGAGCTCATTTCAAATTTAGTCCCCATCAACTTCCTGAATTCTGCTGTTAAGCCAGGATTTGTGGAACCGAAGATGATATCATCGACATATATTTGAACGATCATAAGGTGGTCACCCTGTTTCTTACGAAAGAAGGTTGGGTCAACCGAGCCTTGTTTAAACTTTGACATTTTGAGAAATCGAGTTAATGTTTAATATCATGCTCCTGGTGCTTGCTTCAAACCATAAACTACCTTATCCAGAATGTAGCAATAATCTTGATACTTCTCGTTCGCAAAACCTGGTGGTTGCTCTACATATATTGTTTCTACTAATTCTCCATTTAGAAATGCACACTTGACGTCCATTTGATAAACTTCAAAGTTCTTGTGAGCAACATAAGTGATATAGATTCTTACTGATTCTAACCTTGCTACTGGAGCGAAGGTCTCTTCGTAGTCTATCCCTTATTCTTGACAATATACCTTCACGACCAGCCTTGCTTTGTTACGAATTACATTCCCTTCCTTGTCTATTTTGTTTCGAAATACCCATTTCAGTCCAACAACAGATGCATCCTTTGGTGTAGGAATCAGTCTCCATACCTTGTTTCAATCAAACTCATTGAGTTCATCTTGCATTGCCTATACCCAATCAGAGTGATCGAGTGTAGCTTTTCAGTCTTCGGTTCCATTTTGGAGACAAACAAATGAAACATGCAAAATTCCATTTGAGAGAATAATGCTGTTTACTTCGCTTTCAGTTGAGATTGAGTGAGAACTCTTTCTGATGAATCACCAATGATTTGGGTTTTCAGATGATCTTTTATCCATTTGGTGAGAGGAGGGTAATTTGGATCATAGGTGGGATCCAACTCAACATTTACTTCTTCTTTAGATTCTGACTGAGTATCATCATCATTTGTATCTACATTCTCCCCCTCAAATGATGAGACAGTTTTGGCTTCAGGCATTGAATTATCCACCTCGATTGGACGTTCGGTTGACATGGTAGTTGATCGGTTCTCCCCTGGGAATGGTAATTCAGAGTTATCAGATGAAGATGAACCCTCCCCCTGAAATGTAGAACTTTCTTTTGGAGTTCGCTTTGACAAGGCTGTTCGATAGTCCCCGGTTGCTCTTTTTCCATATCCTACGCTACGTCATCAATAATTCGCTTCAAGGTATCAATCTTATTGTCAGCTACCTTTGCTTCATAATGAATGGCTTTCTCTGGTTCATCTAATAATGACATGTATTGCTCAAATAAATTTGAAATGGAAACAGTGACTAGGCCAGACGTTGGAAAGATTTACTCTATTGATCCTTCGGTTGTTTGAAGCTTCCTGATGTAGTTGTCATCGAAAGTGACATAATAGGTTTCTGCGATTTTCTTGGAATGTTTGTTCAGAACCCTATATTCTTTGGAGTCTAAGGAGTAGCCAAGAAAAATCCATTCGTCAGCTTTGACATCAAACTTGTTTCGGTGCTCCTTTGAATTAAAAATAAAGCATCTGGAACCGAACACATGGAAGAACTTGACATTTGGCTTATGATTGTTCAAGATATCATATGGAGTAATAGAGAAATACTTGCTGAGAGGAGATATGTTCTGTGTGTAGCAAGCAGCAGCAATAGCATCAGCCCAGAAGTATAAAGGCAATGAGTCAAAACAGAGCATCGTTCGGGCTGCTTCATACAACGATCGGTTTCTCCTTTCAACGGCACCATTTTGTTGTGGAGTTTAGGGAGAATAAAAGTTGTGAGATACTCCCTTTTCAGCAAGAAAGTCTTCAAATTCATTGTTTTTGAACTCCATCCCATTGTCACTTCGAATATTTCTTACCAGCATTCACAGTTGAAGCTCTGTTTGCTTGATAAAAACCTTGAGCTTTGGTGCAGCCTCATATTTTTGTTAAAGAAAGAACACCCATGTGAAATAAGAAAAATCATCTACTATTACTAGTATATATTTGTTAACACCAATGCTTTCAATAGCCGAAAGTCCACATAAATCTATATGCAGAAGTTCAAGTCGTTTGATGATCTCCGTGTTGACATGTGTTGGGTGACTTTTCCTGCTTTTCTTACCCATTTCATATGCAGCGCACAAATGTTATTTATCAAACTTGAGTATTGGAAGGCCTCATACATGAGCACCAAGAACTAGCCTGTTGATGTCTTTGAAGTTGAGGTGCGAGAGCCTTCGTGCCATAACCAACTTTCGTCTGAGTGTGCTTTTTTTAGCAGACACACAGCTGGCTTTCCTGGAATGGGATTGAGGTTCAGTGGGTACATTCACCTCTTCTTTTGGATTTTAACAGAACTGGTTTGGTTTTCTTCTCTACTATTTCAGACCCTTCATCATCGAATAAAACCTTCAGTCCAGTTCCCACCACCAGTTGTGAAACACCGATGAGATTGTGTTGTAAGCCCTTTACGTATGCTACTCTTCTGATCGAAAATTCACCATTGTGATCATTCCATATCATTTTATTGTGCCAAATGAGTTATTTCCATACTTGACACAACCACCATCCGCAAGACCTCGAAACTCCCGAAGCTCTTCCTTTCTCCCTGTCATGTGACGTGAGTAGCCACTATTAATGTACCATTCGTCGTCAAACTGCTCGTCACGCATAACCTGCAAAAGTTAAGCAGATTTAGGAACCCAAAATTTCTTGGGTCCCTGTGAGCCTTTTACAGAACATGGTATAGCAATAGAAGAATCAACCAAGTAAGTTCATTTTATTAGGGTTTTTTCATCTTTTCTTTGGATTGTAAAAACTTTGATTTTATTATCTTTTGATGCTTTAATATTAGGTTTAGGAGTTGGATATTTATTGTTTCCTAACTTCTGGTTTTTGTTCCCTAGGTTAGTATTCATATTCTTTTCGTCTCCTTAGACGATCTTCCCTTTTCCCTTCACATCTTCTTTAGGATTGTGCTTTGAGTGAAAGGAATGTGTTTTAGAAATGAAAATTTTCTTTCAGGTCCTTTCGCTTGTGGACGAGGAGCCAAAACTGCTCCTTCGGTTGTTGGGTTGAGAACCGAAACCACCCTTTCACTTTGTTTCGCTTCTATTTTGGGGACCAAAACTTCCCTTTTGGTTAGCTTTGCTACATGAATAGCATTGAGTACAAGAAGTAGATTAATTTTTGATACTCCTTTATCCTTAACGGTTGAACTCTTGTCTGATCGAACGTAATTTGGGTTTTGGGGCTGCCAAAACTGTTTCCTTTCAGTGAGATTCTTCTTGTATCTCCTGTTACGTTGTTGTTTCTTTTCAGACACTTTTTTTTGGGATTTTTATGGATGTTAACCTTCAGTTTCGATCTTTCATTATGAGTTTCGCTCTTTAATGTGGAAGTTTCACTTGTAGCCTTGACTAATTCACTTGGAATCTTTTTGGTACCACTGGTTGTTGGCATATCAAAGCGTGTAGGCTTCTTGAGTGGTTCTGCCACATATCAGCCTTTAAACCTTAATGATGTTCTGTCAGATAGATCAACCGTTTCATCAGCATTATCTATTGGTGCTGACCAAAAAAAATTATCACATCCTCCAGGATTATCCTCGTTCACTAGTGGTGTGAGTTTGGCTGTTTGCTTTTGTGTGACACCGGTAACCGCATAAACTTGATTAGGCGTGGTTTGAACCTTCTGATACACCACAACCTTTTCTTTCATGACTTTGGACTTATTTTGGGACAAACGAGCGAACTCAACAGAATTTTTGGAAATGAGATTTTTTGTAGGTTCGGGTTCGCTCTTGACAAATTCAGAATAGTCTATCTCATCTTCTACAAATATTTCACTCATATCATCATCCTCATTAAATTCAGAAGTATTTTCAACATTAATTTTTGTTTCTGAACTCAACATGGCATTCAACGAGTCAAATTTCTATATAGTTTCGGTTTTAATTTTCAATTTATCACTTTCGTCCAATTAATTCTTAAGCATGTCCTTGTGGTCTTTGGACTGGATAAAAGATTCAATTTTGTCAAGACAAATTTTATAGCCAGGAGAAACATCATCAGACGAGACAACAACTTCACAATCCTAGGCATCAACATCAGTTTCGTCGTCCTTTAATTCAAGGAAAGGAAGAATCATACTGTGATTTTTCCAGCCTATTTCACAATCCAGATGCAACTGAGTGATATTGGAATATAAATGTTTAGCAAATAAACAAAAAACATTTCTCTGTTTCAAAAGATTCAAATTATCCCTTTGCAAATCAATTGTCTCATCCGTAATTCTAATTAACTCTTTCTCCTTTTGCTCAATCCATATTCGCCTCTCCTCACTGTTCAAAGACACCCTGCTGAGTTGATTAGTTAGATTATAATTTGTGAGGCGATTTTGGGCAAAACTAGCACTTAAACTAGAAAATTTACATTTTAATCCGTTCAATTCTTTTTCATAGTTTGTGACAGGGATTTTTAATGATTCGAGAATAGATTGTACCTTCTTGATCAATGGATCGCACTCATTGATCTACTCTCCAATAGGCTTGGCAGCGAAGCACCTGTCTTCTCGTTCCTTCGCTTCTTCTTGACCCCCATCAGTGGTGTAACCCCTCATCTGTGACACTCCAGTTGTCACTATCAAACACTTTCCTTCAGCAGCATACTCATCTTCTTTTGCCACGAAAGCCCTGCCATGTGTAGGCTTTCTCACTTCTTCATCCTCTAAGTCAGTAGACCAGACTTTAACACCACAAAACTCATCATCTGCAACATTTTCCTGCACAATAAGAACATTCATAGTGTTATTTGCAGCAACTTTCTTCTTCTTAATCTCTTCTAGCTTTCGCAGGTAGTATGCTTCATCATCTTCACTCTCATTCTTCTCTATCATCTTTCTCAACATACAGTCCTTGGCAAAATGGTTTTTGCCTCAACCAAATTGACAAATAAATCCTAAGTCACTTGACATCTTGCTCTCTTTCTTCGGTTCTTCTTGTTGGGGAGTGATCTTCGGTTCCTTCTTTACCTTTTCGGAACTGTAGTTTCCTTTCCAGTTTCGGTTCTTATTGGTGGGAAACTTTCTGCGAATGAACTTCTTTAGGTTTGAAACCATCAAACCATACTCTTCATTGGTCAAATCAAGTTCAAAAAGATCTAAATCTTCTTCGTCCTCAACTGTATTCTTTCCTTTGGAAATTAGAGCCAAGGAACCCATGCTAGAAACCACATTTGTTTCTTTAGTCACGGCACCTTCATGTGACTTCAGTATCCCCACTAGCTTCGCCAAATAGTAAGCCTTGAATTGTTCATGGGCCTTTACAGTAGACACTACAACCATCCATTTAGATCTTAGGCCATTCATGAATGTGACCTTCTGCTCAATAACTTTCATCTCTATGCCATGCTTTATCATTTTGCTAAGAATATGATTAAAGCGATCAAAGGCTTGAATAAGCTTCTCTTCAGGTTTTTGCTTGAAGTCTCCAAACTCTGAAAGCAATAGAGTCTAGATCGAATGCTCAAGATCCTCATCGGTAGAATACAACTCTTTCAGCCTGTCCCAAACCTCTTTTGCCGTCATGCATGAGCTAACCAACCAAAGGGTGTCAGACTATAGGGAAAATATGATCATTCTAAGCGCTTTAATATTGCATACAAACTTATCCTTTTCATCTTGAGGAACATCTTTAACATCTACCATAAGTTGGTTGTACTCCTTTTGAGTTTTATGATTCGATCTGTGCCAGAGTGAGCGAACGGACCTATAGTGATCGCTTCCTAGATCAAATACCCATTGTCTTCAGAACCGATCACATAGTTTTCAAAGTGATGCGTCCATACTTCGTAATCCTGAGTATATAGAATGGGAATCCTAGTTGTGGATCCAATGATGTTGGAAATATTAATAGGGTTTGTGTTGGATTCATCGTGTGACATGATGATATTACGAAACAACTGTTCAAGATCAGACTTGTAAACAAAGTTTGGGTAAAATTGAAATCCAAGAACCATGTCAATAACAAGATGACGGCTTCTAATAGACATCAATATCAGCGGAAAACCCTGAAACCTTCTTTGACAGTAGAGATGTGTATAGATTACATAGTCTCCTGCTCTGATACCAATTGATGAGTTGAAAAACTCTTTAGATTGTTTTAGATCTTCAACAGGTTAATAGAAAACAATTAACAAAACAATGTAAACACAAGTTGAATCAAAATAGAGCATAATGATTCCAATATAGTCACACCTCAGCAGAGCTCGATAAAGAACTTCCACTGTAGAGGTGAGCTAGGGTTTTACAAATACAATCAATGAGAATGATAACGAAAAGAGTTAATGATAAGATTGGATGCATGCTACTTATATACTAAACCCTAAAACAAAACACACGGCTCGACAGGCCCAAACCAGTGACAAAACTGGACTGAAAACGAGCCCAAGACGCAACATAATAAGCCCAACAGCTTCAAAATAAAAAGTACCATTGTAGAAAGCATTAATAGACCCAACTTCATTGTTAAATGAAAATCTAAAACCTTGTCTGTACAAACCATGAAAAGAAATAATATTCATCGTCATTTCTTACGAGTAGCAACAATCATTAAAGTCTAATCCTAACCCACTACTATGCACTAAAGAGTAAATCCCGATCTTGGTGACTACTGACGATTTCCTATTCTCCGTTATTAGGTTCATCTTCCCATGCTCCATATCTGTACTTCTTCTTAGCCCTTACCAATTAGAACAAATGTGAAAACCACATCCTCTATCAAGGACCCCAGAGCTAGCATGTGATGAATGATTAGATTGAATAATATAAATACCCACGAAGGAGGGCTTTATCTTCTCGTCCTTGATGTCCTGCAAGTATTTCGGGCAGCTTCATTTGTAATGCCCCTTCTCGTGAAAGTAGAAGCACATTGCTTCTTTAGGATTGAATGAGGGGGTGATAGAACCGACTTTACCTTTGGATCCATTTGAAGAAGATCCATCATAGGACTTTCCCTTATGGTTCTTAAAGAGAGCTTTCCTCTTTTTCCCTTTTCCATGTCCTATGGCAAGGATTGGGGCAGCAACAGTAGGACTGGACTTGATAGCTTTGCCTTTCAGTCCACTTTAGCAATTGTCAACAAAACTTGAAGCTTGCTCAAAGTGACTTCCTCTTTGTTCATATGATAAGTCATCTTGAACTAATCATAACAAGGAGGTAAAGAGTGGAGGATAATATCAATGGCCAACTCTCCGTCAAATTTGACATTCAACTTGAGCAAACGATCCAGATATCTTTGCATTCTTTGCAAGTGGCTCGTGATGGACTCTCCATCTTTCATCTTGGATGTTATCAACGAGGCGACAATCTCGTACCTTTCTTGACGCGCACTTTGATGATACTTTTCCTTCAAGTCTTGGCACATCTCGTAAGGCCAGTAGTCCTTGTAGAACCGTTGCAGCTCAGGACTCATAGCGGCTACCATAATACACGACACCTTTGTCGTGTCCTTCTCGTGAGCCCTATACTCAACTATTTGTTTAGGAGTAAATGTGGTTTCATCGATCTTGTTCAGTTTCTTGTCGAGAACATATTCCTTCTCTTCATATCGCAAGGACATTTGAATGTTGCGAATCCAATCATTGAAATTGGATCCATCGAAGATGATCCTCGCATAAATGTTCATAAGAGAAAAGGAGTGTGAGGAGTTGTAGTTTGAGCCACAAGCATTGTTTGACCCAGACATCTGAAAAAGAAAAAGAACACATTTTTGATTAGATAAAGAATACGTAATATAATACCCAAATGAAATATTAAGGCTAGGACCCAAAACACTAATTCACAGTTCGGAAAAGGGATGCCGTAATCCAATTGCAAATTATTTGAATGTAGGTAAATGAAGATTTACCAATTCCACCACGAAAAATGAAATGAAGAATTAGGTTTTAAGTGAAATGAAATTCCTAGATTCTTTTGAGATTCATTGAACTTTTCAATGGCATGTTTAATCTTGATTATGCCCTTCATGTTGGTGGCTGGGATACCGAGGATCACAAACAAGGTGTGAATAACCATGCAAATTAGCTTGGGACTCTCGAGTTCATTTACCACCTAATCAATGTGCCGGTTAACCACAACGCTCCATTGATCTATGGTAATTCTCGAGATACCCTTTGCCACAATTGTTAGTCCAAGTTAGTGTGTCGGTTAACCACACACACTCCACTAACGACTTGATAAGGTGGAAAGTGCAATTTCACGGGCTAGCATCATTTTTACATTTTTCCTAATGTAACTAAGATTGAGAATTTATAAAAACATCTAGTTATTTTATAATTTTCATTATACTTATTAATGAGGAATTAACGTACTATCCTACCCGTTCGGCTAACGACCCTCCACTAAGATTGTGGTGGGTAAGAATGGATATCCAATGACGGTCATTTTATACTAACGGTAGACTTACTCATCTTATCTATCTATATCTATATATATATATATATATATATATATATATATATATATATTAATCTTTTAATATTATAATAGTATAAGGGTTGTATTTTAAACTTTTAAAATACTAGGGTTTTAGAATTTAATATTTCAAAATTAAACTTTTAATTAAATATTAAATTCCAAAACTTGAGGGGAAATTTTGAAACTTTTCAAAACTTCTAGATCAAATTTTAAATAATTAAACTAATCATATAATTTTGAGCATTATCTTAAAATTTGACCATTATTTTTTTAATTAGATGAGGATATCCATTACCATATCAGAAAAAACGATTTTAAACAGTTAAAACAATTTTAGGCAATTATCCTGATCTAATTTATTCCTGAAATCCGAAAAATCTGCCAACAGACGAATCAAGTCGTCGAGTCAGGGCATGGACTTGTCGAGTTCAACACACGGTGAGCAAAAACGATTTTGATCCAGCTTTGAACAAATTACAATTGCATCAAATATAATAGAAAACTCCCTTAAGCTCTGATACAACTGATGGGTTTTGAGCATTACAACAGTCCTAAGTGCACATGCAACCCTAATTGCTTTGGATCTAGGTTTTTCACAAGTTATACATGCAAATTAATTTTCCAAATCAAGAACCCTAAATCTACTATATAAAATAGAAATCTATATATATATATATATATATATATATATATATATATATATATATATATTGGGGTTTAGATGAATACCTTTCTTGTTAACTAGTAGTAACAATCAATCCTGTGACAACTCGTTATTTGAAGTCAATGTAAGTCAAACTTGTTCAAATAAAAGTCTAAGCTACAAACGTATACAAGTGAATTAACACCATAACAATAATACAATAAGAAATTTAAGATGCCAACAATACATACTTATATATGTTAATATATATATATATATATATATATATATATATATATATATATATATATATATATTTACACATTGAAAACAATGCTTATATAAGTTATAGATACTTATATTGAAAAAACATGCAAGTATATGTTTATATAAAACATTATGAGTCAACAAAAGTCAAAGATCAAAAATAACTTAAATTAGTAAAACTTTATTAAAATTTGCTTAATTGTAAAGATTTTCTTAATGGTAAAGCTTTCTTAGTTATGAAATATTCTTAATAGTGAAGTATTATTAAGTGTGAAGTTTTCGATTTGGGGGGGGGGGGGGGGGGGGCAAAACCATGTAGGAGGATTGAAAACTCAAAGAATGGACCACAATCACCCTTTTTGGTGATTTAATATGAACCAAAATCCTTTAGTTTGTAAGCACCGAAAACTACTCCACCAAAATCATGTGAAGGAGGTTTCCCCTCAGACTGAGATCCTCTTTGTGGCTGAGAATAACCCACCGACAGCCCTTCTTCGGACCGCTAACTACTTGACCGAGAACTCATTTTCAAGCGGTGGAACATTATTTTAGAAGATTAAATACATATTTGAACGTATGTGTGACTTCTCATTTCCTCACTTTATCCTTTTCTCATATATATACATATACATATATCTATATATATATATATATATATATATATATACACACACACACACACACACGATTGAGGAACATTTTCAAAACCCATTTCATAGTGAACGAAAACAATACCAAACACTCTCAAATTCAAATTTCCTTGTTCTCTCAAAAGTTAATGGTTAACAACTCCAAAAGGTCATCTTCTTCCAAATAATTACAAGTTTCGGTAAGTATCATATATTATTTAGTGTTAATATAACACTTTATTATTCATTGATTTCACTAATTTTAAATACAATGTCGTGTGTATAATATTATTAGGTTACATTTGTTAAAACATGTTTTAACCCGGGAATCATCGCAACCTCATCGTTGCCAACCAATAACACATACCCTAGGTGAGTTCATACCCCTATGTTTTCATGATTTTTCACTGTTTTAGGAGGGGGGGGGGGGGAGATACAAGTGTAACACAATAAATTTTCTGTTAATATCTAAATGTTTTCAATATTTTGTCAATCGTGGTTGTTATTAATATATATATATATATATATATATATATATATATATATATATATATATATATATTATAATTAAGGTTCAACAGGCTTAGAATTGATAATTTTGCTCCATTTCCTGTTCTTTGTTTGGTTGTGGGCTTGGGGAAAAATTATTTATTCGACTGTCTATTTAATCATAGTTATATAAATATTATATTTATATCAGTATAAAATAGTTAAAACTTGTTAAACAAAAATTTTATTTTTCCAATCTATTTAAGTACCATTTTGACATAAATGTTGAATTTCATGGAACAACCGTATCACGGATTTTACAATTTAAACGTGCCGAATTATTAAGAATACAAAGGTTTTCATTTTAGTAAAACACATACATATAAACTATAATAGGTATAGTTTATGGAACCTACATATCATTTAACACAGTTGAGATACAAAACGGAAAACAATCATATAAACTATAACATGTATAGTTCATGGATCATACGCTATACTTTACATATTCACAATACAATATGGAAAACAAACATATAATCTTTAATAAATATAGTTTATGAGATATAATTACAGTTTATGCATTACAAAGTAACTTTTCATTATTCTACACGTAACCGTCAATATAGCATTTGTGAGACACACTTCACATACTTATCTAAGTACCAACCAAGTCCTGAAATTATAAGCAAAGTCTCCTGGAGGGAGAGAGTCACACTTGTGCATAGATCTATATGAGAGTGACAATCCCGCACCTTAACTATTCGCTACAGTTAGTCACGCAGGCCTGGGGCGACAAATGTCGTACTGATTGCGACGCTTGAAGTACGTCGTGTTCAGGCCATCTTATGTCATCAAGAACGGTTAAGAACAATACGATTAGTGTATGAATAAGTAAAAAACTTCAATAGTTTTATTAAATAATAAAACTATAATACAGTATTTTACAAGTACAGCTCGTGCATCCAGGCACTTACAAATACATAGTTTTTATACAAGTACAAATACATAATACCATTCCAATACAAAGAAAACATAATTTTCATGGTTTTATGTAAATTAAAACTACATTATCCTATCTCAAAGTACAATAACATTTACACATTTTGGTCTTAGGGTATTAAGACTACATCACAATATAACAGAAAATATACGATTTTCTAGGAAAACATACTTACATCATTTTGAAGGAACAAATGATAGATTTCAGTTACAAACATGCTTATGAAGTCACCAACTTAATTATTGACACTATGTTCAAAACTACTTGTATTCTCAGGAAATCAGTTAACAAGTATCCACCGGTTTTGAGAAGACGGAGCTTCATAGACTCATGTCTTTTAACTTTTGCTATATATTTTGGTGTTAAGCATACATTGATTTGAACATGAATGTAAAACTATATTGTATAAATGTAATGGTTGTTGTACTTTGATTACTATTAATGCAATTGTTCTGATACTGTACATGACATCATCCGCCCCCGAACGTTTCCGCCGTTCTGGTTCGGGGGTGTGACAGATTGGTATTAGAGCCAGGTTGTTTATAGTGAACTAAGTATATCAAACCACAAAAGATATACAAGTATAAATACAATGGGGTTGAAGCACTCTGACTAAAAGTATACTTTTAAAATCTAAGTATTTTATAAAAAGTATACTAACATGCATACATACAAGAAACAATATCATAGTAAGAACTACATAATAGTATTTAGATGTTGGACACTACAGTTAAACCTGGATAGTTATGTAATCATATCTAGGATAAATGTAGCCTCATCAACTATAAGATACGACTAACATGTGTTTGGGTGTGATTGTGGTATTGCAACAAGTCTAAAACTTACCCAATCTATATACCAGAAGAACTCTAGAACCAAACATAATGTAAAAATACTATAGGAGTATTTTATGACATTGTAACACTCGAACAACAATATTCAAGGTCTTTCTTACTGGAATCAATCATGTGCAAATAAAGGACTTTTACTTGTAGATCTATAATTACTAAGTGTATACGTTAGAGTTAGATATAATTAAAGTTTTATAGAGTTAGAATTTGCGATTTAGCTTTATTTCATGTGCCTTGTTTGGTTGTCGACTTAGAGTACGATCACATATTCGAAGATCTATTTAGTGCTGATTATATATAATTTGTGTACACTATGTGATTATAGGGGGACCCAGTATGAGTCATACTACAAAAATTCCCTAGAAGTGTTGCTATAAATTTCATAAATTGAAATTGCGATTTTTTACTCATGTTAGTAAACTTCTACTGTAAATTGCAGAACATTATGAAAGTCAGGATATGATACGTTTAGAACTCAGATATATCTTTTTCAGTATCACCTGACTCGTAACTACTATAGAGAACTTATATTCATTTCCTATTTAAACTTTATAGAAAAAAATGCCGCCACATAAATCAAATAGGTGTTTCAACAACAATCCACCAATTCCACCACCGCCATTACCTCCATAGTATTACCCTGCTGTCTTCCAAGCAGCAGTAACAACCTCCGTGGCAGCAGTCATGACACAAATTATTGCCAGTGGTGCTAGTGGGGCCATCAGTGTTGCCCACAACTCTAATCACGAGGAAATTCTTGAACACCCAAGGGAGTGTTCTTATAAAGATTTCATGAATGCTACACCCAAATCCTTCGATGCTACTGGAGGTGTCATTGCTCTATCACGTTGGTTCGAGAATAATGGATCGGTGTTTGAAATCTATGCATGCCCTAAAGCTAGCAAAGTAAAATATACAACATGAACTTTCATGGATAGAGCCCTCTCTTGGTGGAACGGTTATGTCAATTGGTTATCTCTCCTAGTAGCCAATGATATGAGCTGGTAAGACTTAAGAGTTCTGATGCTGGTAGAATATTCTCCCAGAGGCAAGATACAAAAGTTAGAGTAGGAACTCTAGAGTGTGACGATGAAGGACTCCGATGTTGCTACTTATACTACCAGATTTAGTGACCTGGCTCTTCTGTGTCCCAAGATGGTCACCCCAGTGAGTAAGAAAGTGGAAAGATACATCTGGGGGTTAACTCCCCCAACTCAAGGAAACGTTATAACTGCCAATCCACTTACTTTCGATAGTGCCAAGCGTTTGGCACAAGCACTTGTAAATCATGGAGTTCGTCAAGGCTCCATGCCAGCCATTTCTGAAAAACCCAAGGAAGGAGGCAGTAAAAAGAAGTTCTAGAACAAACGAAAGGGGCAATCATCACAAGAGCCTTCTAAGAAGCAACAAACGGTGGCAGTTCATGTTGCTACTGTTCTCGCTATTATTATTGCTTCTATTCCTACTGCTGTTTTTGGTACTCTAGCACCCCCCGAGTCGATATGCTGGAACTTTTCCAAAGTGTAATAAGTGCAACTTCCATCACACTGGAGTTTGCAACGAAAATGCACTACAGAGACTGCAACAGGAAGGGGAACACCATCCGTTTCTGTTACGCGCCAACACAACCCATCTTCCAATTTCCCAATGTGGGAGTAAGCCAAGCCTATTATGGGTGTGGTGAAACCGAGCACTTCAAGAGAGACTGCCCGAAGAAAAGGAATGTTGGCGGTGTAGGAAGAATTTTGGCAATTGGTCATGAAGAAGGGATGACAGATCCTACCATGGTTACAGGTACGTTTCTTCTCAACATTTCTTATGCATGCATTCTTTTTGATAGTGATGCAGAGAAAAGCTTCATAAGCCATAAATGCAAACATCTACTAAAACAAAATCCCCAATCACTAAAAGACACATTTACCATAGAGAGGGCAAACGGATAGACCGAGAGCACAAATGACATATACATAGGATGCACACTTACTCTAAACAACCATTTCTTTCAAATTGACCTTATGCCGATCTCAATTAAAAGCTTTGACATCATCTTTGGCATGGATTAGTTATGTTTTCACAATGCTGATATCCTATGTTATGAAAATGCCATTCAACTTACTCTGCCAAGTAGCGAATCCCTCGTTATCTATGGCGACAAACCCGTTACGAACCTTCAAATTATTTCTTGCGGCAAGGCCCATAATTATCTTGACAAAGATTACTATGCCTTCTTAGCTCACATGGTTGATAAGACACAAGAAGTGAAAAACATCAAGGATATCCCCGAAGTTTGTGATTTCCCCGATGTATTGCCCGAAGATCTCCCAGGAGTTCCTCCTGAACGCCAAGTCGAATTCTGTATCGACTTGATTCCCGAAGCCACCCCGGTTGCCAAATCCCCGTACCATTTAGCACCGTCAGAAATGCAGGAACTAGCCAGCCAACTGAACGGACTGCTCAGTAAAGGATTCATTAGAGCGAGCTTCTCACCCGGGGAAGCACCAATCATGTTCGTGAAAAAGAAGGATTGATCGTTCCGTATGTTCATAGACTATCAGGAATTTAGTAAACCCACTGTCAAAAACCATTACCCTTTACCTCGAATGGACGACCTCTTTGACCAGCTTCAAGGACAAAAGATTTTGTAGTTTACTGCGATGCGTCCGAGCAAGGGCTAGGCTGCGTTCTTATGCACTGAGGAAAGGTCATATCCTACGCCTCGAGACAGCTTAAGAAGCACGAGGTCAAATATACTACACCCGACCTTGAACTGGGAGCAATGGTTTTTTCTCTGAAGATCTGGAGGCATTACCTTTATGGTAAGAAATGCACAGTCTTTACAGACCACAAAATCTTCCAGCACATATTCGTTAATAAGGAACTTAACATGATACAACAACGATTGGTGGACCTACTCAATGATTACGAATGTGAGATTCACTATCATCCCAACAAAGGCAATGTAGTAGCATATGCCCTTACTCGGAAAGAGTACTCAGGCTGTCGAGTAAAGTCTCTAACTATGACTATCCATTCACACCTGTCCACATAAATCAAAGAGGCTCAACTAGAAGCCTTGAAACCCCAGAATGTGATAGGTGAAGCATTAAGAGGAATAGAAAAGAACTTGGAAATCAAGGGTGATAGAATTCGTTATCTCATGAATTGGATCTGGACACCAAAGTTTGGTGGCTACAGAGATGTTGTCATGAACGAAGCCCATAAAACTTGATACTCCGTTCATCCAGGTTCAGAAAAGATGTATCTGGACGTTAAGAAACTCCATTTGTGGCCGAACATGAAAGCTGAAATCGCTAACTTGTGCCAAAGTCAAGGTAGAATATCAGGAGCCTTCGGGTTTATTACAACAACAAGAAATACTCGAATGGAACTGGGAGCGGATAACTATGGATTTCATAACCAGAGTCCTTCGGGTTTATTACAATAACTAGAGTCTCCTGGAGGGAGAGGGTGACACTTGTGTATAGATCTATACAGGACTAACAATCCCGCACCTTAACTGTTCACTACAGTTAGGCCGGCAGGCCTGGGGTGACATATGTCGTACCGATTGCGACGCCTGAAGAACGTCGTGTTCAGGCTATCTTAGGTCATCGAGCATGGTTATGATAACTCACAATTTGGTATTGAACAATACGATTTGTGTATGAATAAGTAAACAACTTCACATAGTTTTATTAAATAATAAAACTATAATACAATATTTTACAAGTACAACTGGTGAATCCAGGCACTTACAAATACACAGTTTTTATACAAGTACAAATACAAAATACCATTCCAGTATAGAGAAACATGCTTTTCATGGTTTTATGTGAATTAAAACTACATTATACTATCTCATAGTACAATAACATTTACACGTTTTGGTCTTAGGGTATTAAGACTACATCACATTATAACAGAAAATATAGGATTTTCTTGGAAAACATACTTACATTTTCAAGGAACAAATGACAGATTTCAATTACAAACATGCTTATGAATTCACTTACTTAATTGTTGACACTCTTTTCAAAACTACTTGTATTCTCTGGAAATCAGTAAACAGGTATCAATAGGTTTTGAGAATACGGAGCTTCATAGACTCATGTATTTGAACTTTTGTTATACTTTTTGGTTTCAAGTGTACATTGATTTGAACACGAATGTAAAAGTATACTTTATCAATGTAAAGGTTGTTATACTTTGATTACTATTATGCAATTGTTGTGATACTGTACAGGACGTCATCCACCCATGAACGTTTCCGCCGTTTCGGTTTGGGAGTGTGACAAATCCTCACTTCAATTCCTTGACCTTCGAAAGCCTAGTGCCCCAAGCGTTGCACCTCTAATGGAGTCACAAACACCACAAGAAAAGAATGAGAGAGTGGGAGTAAGAACTCGGCTAGGGTTTCTCTTAGAAGGTAGGTAGGCCAGTATCATGAAGCTTGGGGTCCCTTTTATAGTTGAGGTTGCGATGGTTTCGAACTGGTAACCCCAATTCCCTTGCTTAGGCCCTAAGCAATCCATGCACCCCTATACGAAACTATATGGGCTTCCCATGGATTTCGTCTAGTCCTCATCAATAGAGTCCAATAGCCCAAAACTACAACTATTACTGATTTACATAATCAGTCCCCGTTCTTTTAATCAGTTCATGTGAACATTAAATTAATTCCAAATTAGTTTCTGATCAATACTAATTAAATAATATGATATTTCAATTAATATATTATTCTTATAATATATTAATAAACCATTAATTAACCTCTTCCTCCAAAACTCATCATGACCAGTTGCTATGGTGAAGGCAACCCAAAAGGACCATGCTACAATCAAATCAAATACATACCAATTATAGTTATAGGCTTCGACACCTAATCCAACACTCTCCATCCTCAATACCCCAAGAATCTCCCAAAGATGTTCCTCATGCTATTCGCTAGACTTTGAATATACCAAAATATCATTAACGAAATCGATCATTGATCGATCCAACATGGGCTTACACACCCGATTCATCAGGTCCATGAACGTTGTCGGTGTGTTGGTGAGCCTGAAAGGCATTACCACTAACTCATAATGCCCATAATGAGTTCGAATGGTCGTCTTCTAAATATACTCCTCATGGACTGTCATCTGATGGTATTTGGATCTCAAATTGATCTTGGAAAACCAAGATGCCCCCTGCAACTGGTCAAATAGCTCATCGATCCTCGGCAATGGATAACGGTTCCTAACCATCAACTTGTTTAACTCCCAGTAATCAATTCACATCCAGTGTGCACCATCCATCTTTTTGACAAAAAGAATCAACGCTCTCCACGATGAGCTACTCAGCCGAATGAATTCCTTTCCCAATAGCTCTTGAAGGTACAAGGATAACTCTTGCATCTCGGGTGGTGCAAGATGATATGACACCTTGGCAATAGGTGCCGCCCCTAGAACAAGGTCGATCCAGAACTCCACCTACCTCTCAGGAGGCACGCGTGGTAATTCCTCGGGGAAAACATCCATAAAATCACATACTAGTGGAATATCGAAGACAAATTTCGACCCATCTTTAACAACCTGAGTATCCACCACATAAGCTACAAAGCCCATACATCCATGCTGCAGACACTTTCTTGCCTTGACAGCAGAGCAGAAAGTTGATCTTGATCTAGTACCCTCACCATAAATAGTAAGAACTCCCCCACTAGAGTCTCAAATCGTCACCATCTGATGCTCGCAATCAATCAGAGCCCCAAATTGGCTCAACCAATCCATGATTATTGTAACGGAAACATCCCTCGTCGCTATCAGCACCAGATCGATCGGAAACTCGACACCAAAAATCTTTAAAACACACCTCGGAGTACATCGTTAGCAAAAACCACATGCTCGTCAGATATGGAAACCATAGCCGACTCAAAGCCTCGCACCTGATGCTAAAACAACGACTAAAAGATAGGGACACAAAGGATCGACTCACACCTGAGTCAAATAACACTAAAGCAGGCAAAAAAATCACAAAAAAAGTACCTAACAAGAAACACAATGTAAGCATAAACCATATAATTAATAATATAAATAAGCGATACATACCAGCAGTGACATCAATTGTTGTGCGGACCTCATCTACGGTCAGCTGAAAAGCTCTCCCATGAGCCCTCGAAGTCTCGACCTTTACTGGTCGTCCCTCAGTAATACGCGAAGTAGTAGGGGAGGGGTCTTGGCCAACCTCTTAGCGAGATATGGACACTCGGCCTTCCTATTGACAGTTTGGTTTCACTAAAAGCAAACCAAAAATCCATTGGGGCAATCCTTCTCCATGTGCCCCTTCTTGACGCATTTAAGACAGATCCCTGATCGACAAGGTCCCTCATGACTCTTACCGCACTTGCCACAAATGTTGTTGTTCTAACCTCCAGCCCTAGAATCAGTGGGCTTAGGCCGCTTAGCCGCCAACTGCAACTGTATTAGCCTCATGTCTCTCTCTTGAGACTCCCTCTCCTCTCTTGTCTGGATCTCTAGCTCTGTCTCCCTCCTAATGGAATTGGCCTGCAGCTCAGCCAATGTTCGATACGATGAGTTCGGCACGAACACTCGAATATCCCTCCTCAGAATAATCAAGTTTCTGGGTAAAACTTGTCTGCTCCGTAGACACATGATCAGGGAAAAATAATGCCTTCTAATGAAACATCCTGGTAATCTCTGTCACCGTTTTTGTCTTCTGCTTGAGAGATAGAAACTCCTAGGCTAATCAATCCCTCTCCACCTGGGAAACAAGCTCATATCAAAATAGTTGGGTGAACTTCTCCCAAGTCACTGCAGCATGCTCTACAGGAGAATAGTCAGTCGTCACAAGCTTCCACCAGCCCTACGTTCCCAAGCGAAGTTGGTTCAACACAAATCGAACCTTCAGTTTCTCATGACATGAACATGTATAGAAACATTCCTCAACATTAGAGATCCATTTCATCGTAGCAATTAGGTCCAGGGTCCCGTCAAACTCTGGTGGCTTCATGTTGCTTAACTCTCGGAACATCAATGAATCACCCCCCTGAGGCCACGCAGTTGCAAGGGCTTCAGCGGATATGTCAACGACAGCCTCATTGACGTCCACATAATGCTCGTCAAAAGTCTCGATCAATAAGGTCTTAATAGACCCAAAGATCTCTAGAATGGCATCTTTGATAGCGAACTCCACCTAATCGGCAATGATCCTGCGAATCTCCGCATCACTAGCACTCGACCTCTCGAGGTCGCTGGATCCTGAACCTCGGGTTACCACCATACTCTCTCTCTCTCTCTCTCTCTTTCTTTATTTCTCTCTCTCTCTCTCTCTCTCTCTCTCTCTCTCTTTCTCTCTCTCTCTCTCTCTGAGACATAAACACGAAAATTATCAGAGATAGACTAAAGCACACTCATTACTTATACACTCCTACAAGCTTCTTAGAATCCTTAGAATCCTCCTCGGGCCACATACGGATCTGGTGCTTTCAGTAGTACTATCTCAATACTACCTTCCACACCAACCCATATTTGTCTCAAGTCGTCCTCTTAAGATTCCAAGTCACAAGTACTCTACCCAAATAGATGTCGATCCACTCGCTCAACACAGTTCTCACACTAAACTTCTAGGTACTCATCCTAGATTAATCCATTAGGAAAATGCTCCCTAGGCTAAGGCATCACATATCAGGCAACCCTAGCTCATATATCCTACAGATACCTAGCCTATCATCTAACATGCACTTCTAATAGTTTCAACTATCAAGTCAACACATAATAAAATCAACTAAGGGTATTTTAGGGAACCACCGCTCGGGCTCTAGCTGATTGTACGACATCTCTCTTCATACTTTGAATTGTGAAGAATGGACATGAATTATTTGAACTTTCAAGAAAAATATCTATAAGTTCTGAAAGAGTTTAAACATACACATATGTTATTCAATGAAGGTGTATAAGATTAAGAAGTCTATTTGGAGACTTATCAAAGCCTCACGTAACAAAAATTTATACTTCGGTAAGAAAGTCAAGACTATTGATTTCTAGAAGTTCAATTGATTTCTAGAACATCAATTAATTTCCTGGTACATGTTAAAGCTAGTGGGAGCATAATTCGTATGCTAGTAGTGCATGTTAACAATATTGTTTGTAGGGAAAAAGTTTTTAATTTCCAAATTGCAAAGTTTTTGAATTGTTTCGCTATAGTAAACTTAAGGGAGAGGGCACTCATAATTCTTTTTAAATCTAAAGGTTTACATTGCATAGTTTAATCAAACTTAGTCATAGACATATATAAATATCATGTTGAAATGGTTCAACATATGAAATTCAATATATGGAAATATTATAGAAAAAGATTGAACAGATATCATATCTTTATAAGATATAATGAGTCGACTCCCATATGCTTATGATATAGGATTGATTATATGTGTTATAATATTCACTTATTCTTGTTTTTCCAAATTCCTTGAGCATTAAGAGGAAAAGGGATTATAATTTTTGTGTGAATAGAGTTGTTAAACATATGTCTAGAACATTATGAGGTTTACTGTATATTAGTTGCTTATGGACAGTTGGAAGTATGGTTTGGTCTGAAAGTATGGTTTGGTTTGGAAGCATGGTTTGGTTTATATTCAATAACGTTGAGACCATAGTTAATTAGTTTATTATTGTGTTTGACTTTGCATGTTTTACTTCCTTAATAAAGTGAATAAATTTTTCAAGAAGCCATTGAATTTGAAGTCTAAAACAAGTGAATTGAAAGGAAGTTTGTCTTGGGTGGTTCCAAGGCGTCGTATTGCTTGGAACCACCCAAGATGCAGGAGTTGTCTTCTCAGCTTTAGGAGCTGTTAGGCAAGTAGTTCATCAGACCGAGCAGTTCATCGTGGGGTGCGTCGATACTATTATTCAAGAAGAGGATGGTTCACATCGAATATGCATTGATTACCTGGAGTCGAACAAGTTAACGATGAAGAAACGTTATCCCCTACGTGCATTGATGACCTTTTTTTATGAATTTCAAGGTGCATCTTGGTTCTCCAAGATAGATCTGAGGTTCGGGTATCATCAGTTCAGAGTGAGAGAGGAGGACGTGGAGAAGACCGTGTTACGGACTCGTTATGGGCATTATGAGTTCGTGGTGATGCCATTTGGGCTCACCATTGTGCTTGTAGTGTTTATTGATTTGATGAATCGGGTGTGCAGGCTGATGCTCGACCGTTCTATAATTGTGTTCATTGATGATATATTGGTGTATTCCAAGACCAGAGAGCAATACAAGGAGAACCTTCGAGAGCTTTTGGGAGTATTGAGGCTGGAACGGCTGTATAACAAGTTCTCAAAGTGTGAGTTTTGGTTACGAGAGGTCCAGTTCTTGGGGCACCTCGTTAACCAAGACGGGATTTAGGTCGATCTAGCCAAGATCGAAGTCGTGAGGCAGTGAGAGGTTTCAAAATCTCCCATGGAAATCAGGAGTTTCTTGGCTTTGGCGGGATACTATCGGAGATTCAGCCAGGACTTCTCCAAGATTGCAGTACCCCTCACCCGTCAGACGAGAAGGGGAGTGGATTTCTGGTGGGGCCCTGAGTAGCAGGTTGCTTTTGAGATGTTACGATATAGGTTATGTGAGGCCTCGGTGCTGACCCTTCCAGAGGGTGTTGAGAATTTTGTGGTATTTTTTGATGAATCCGTTATTGGTTTGGGGGAGGTCCTTATGTAGAAAGGACGAGCAATTACTTATGCTTGTCGACAGTTGAAGCCGCATGAGACACGATACCCTACTTATGACCTGGAGTTGGGGGAGGGGGGGGGAAGATTTGGAGATATTATCTTTATAGGCTCTCTTGTACGATTTACACAGATCATAAGAGTTTGCGATATCTTATAGACCAACTGAATCTGAACATGAGGCCGTGCAGGTTGCTAGAAGTGGTCAAAGATTATGACTGCGAGATCTTTGCCATCCAGGTAAAGTGAATGTAGTAGCAGATGCCTTGAGCCTCAAGTCGGTTGGATCTTCAGTTGCAGAGACGTGTATGAGGATATACGTTGACTCTCCACTTTTGGGATTGATCAGAGAGGCACAGGCAGAGAGATTTAGGAAGGAGACTTGGAAACAGGAAAGGATCAGGGGTGATATCGACTGGTTTGTCACCGATAGTCGGGGGTTGTTGACCCGGTGCGGAATGGTTTGGGTTCCAGTTTCTGGTGGGATCAGGCAGATAGTGTTGGAGGGGCTAATAAGTCTCATTTTTCTATACACCTGGGAGCCACCAAGATGTATCATGATTTGAGATTGAATCATTGGTGGCTGTGTATGAAAAGGGGGATAGCTTGGTATGTTGAGAGGTGGTTGACTTGTAGTATGGTCAAGGCCGAGCATTAGAGGTCGCATGGCAAACTGGAGCCTTTGGAGGTTACCATGTGGAAGTGGGAATAGATAACCATGGATTTAGTCACCAAGTTGCAAAAGACTGCCAAGAGTTTTGATGTTATATGGGGCATTGTGGATCGATTGACTTAGAGTGCCCACTTTTTGGCCATCCGGGAGAGATCTTCGGCCGAAAAGTTGGCCGATGTGTATATCCAGGAGATTGTTGCTCGTCATGGGATCCCAGTCTCCATTTTTTCAGGATGAGATGTTTGGTTCACTTTCCAATTATGGCTGCACTTCCACAAGGAATTGGGCACGAGACTACATTTCATCACTGCTTATCATCCGCAGACTGACGGTTAGATTGAGTAGACCATCCAGACTCTTGAGCATTTGTTATGGGCTTGTTTCATAGATTTCAGTGGGAGTTGGGATTCCTACCTACCTCTTGCAGAGTTTTCCTACAACAACAATTATCACTCCATCAATGGTGCCCCGCCTTTTGAGCTCTTGTATGCTCGGAGATGTCGTACCTCTGTATGTTGGGGAGAGGTTGGTCGTAGGGTCATGGGAAGGACCAATGTAGTCCATCAGACAACATTACATATTTATTAGAGCAGGAAGAGGCTGCAGGTAGCTCAGATTCGGCAGAAGAGTTATGCCGACCGGCACCGATCAAAGTTGGAATTTTAGGACGACGATATGGTATTACTGAGGTCTCACCTTGGAAGGGTCTGATATGCTTAAGGAAGATGTGGAAATTGGGTCCTCGGTATAGTAGACCATTCTGTGTGATAGCCAGGGCAGGTAGGGTGGCCTACTAGTTGGAATTTCCGAGTGAGCTCGGTTAGATCCGCAACACCTTCCATGTGTCTTAGTTGCAGAAGTGTGTGTTGGACAGTAAGGAAGTGGTCCCTTTGGATGATATTCCGTTCGATGAGAGCCTAAATTATAATGAGAGGCCGGTGGCTATATTAGAGAGAAATATGAAGGTCCTACACAACAAGGAAATACCTTTGGTAAAGGTTTAGTGCCAACACCGGAGAAGCTCCGAGTGGACCTAGGAGTCGGAGGCTGAGATGTGAGAGCATTAACATGAGTTATTTGCGACGGCCGACTTCGAGGATGAAGTTTAGTTCAAGCGAGGGAGAATTGTAACATCCCGATGTCAAGGTGATTCCAATTTCAACCCTAAGTTTGAATATTGTTGCGTTTTAACCCTTAGGTTGGAAAGGATTAACAAATTAGCCCATAATGGAAATATGGTAATTCCATCCTAAAGTACTACGCTAAGCATACGTTGTGTACGCTACATGTACTAGGCCGCACCCTGGCATGTTGGGCATACACCTCGTATGCAGGGCGTACGTGATGAAAGTGTAAACCCTAAATCTTAGGGTTTTATCCATATATAAACCCCATTATAGCCCCATGTCTCCTTTCTTAATCAGCCTCCCTCTGTGAAAAATGACCCCAGGAAACCCTAAGTGAGGAGAGTTCATTTTGAGACCATTGGAGTGTTTTGGAAATGTTCTTTAAGAAGAAGAATGTAGTGAGAAGAGCTTGGAGCTTGGAAGCATCTTGGATATGAGATTTCGTTCTAGTTAGCAATCTCTAGGAGGTATAAAGTTCACAACTTGATCACTCCATCTTGTAAATCTAGACATTTCTTCGTTTAAGACATATTTTGTCCCAAATATGGTGATTCTTAAGAATGACATGCTCTTGACCTAATAAGTTGTCCTTTCGGACCTTATGAGGGGTCTTAAGTCATAAAAATGTGGTCTTGAGGGTTAGTTTCACTCCATGCATGCTATAGAAGGTCTTAATGCATTAACATGTTGAGATTTTGTGTTTTAATCACTTAATGGACATGCAAAGTCATGAAGTTGGAAACTATATGAATGCCTAGGGTATTTTGGTTTTGGATCTGACTTTGGACGTGTAGATTTTGAGTATTAAGTTCTCAATGGAAAAAGAGTTGAAATGGCATGTATGTTAGGCGTACCAAGTGGTATGTTGCATGTATCCGATCATCACCATATAAGTTGTTCAATCACCAAGTACGCCCCACACACATAAGAGTATGCCCAACTTACTCAGCTCAGTCGACTCTGCCGGGTTGGTTCGGCTAGGTCTTGACTTTGACTTTGACTTTCACTTTGAAAAAGTTTGACCGAGTTTGTCTTAAGGGTATTTTGAGTATTTTGGACTGTGTTTGAGAATTGGTCATTTGGATGGATAGGTGATAGCTAGAGTTGAGATTCAGAGTCAGGACCTCATGAGCTATTGTTCATATTGAGAGGTGAGTCTTCGTCGCTATACTTTTGGGTCGAAGGCACCAAGTCCAGCCCATTGGATTGGATGTCCTATTATATGAAAGTATGTTATTATGTTGTAGAGATATGTTAGATCGGTATCCTGGTATATATGATCTTAACATGAAGTAGTGATTTGTAGATCTGCCTGTTTTCTTATTGATTGGTTATATATTTATCAATTATGTATATGTCGACATGTTATGTTGGGTTGGGTTGAGGCGATCCTGCTTTGTGTTGAAGGCCAAGATACCCAAGGCGATCTGGATAGACTATAGGCCCTATGAGGTGTTCAAGTCAGGCTAAAGGCCCAACGAGCTGTCCAGATAGGCTGTAGCGCCTATAAGGCTATCCAGTCATTCTAAAGGCTCGGAGAGTGGTCCAGATAGGTTGTAGGCCCTGCGAGGTGGTCCACTCATGTTGAAGACTCGGTTATGCATGTTGTTGTTTGTAATGTTTAAGTGTTGGTACTTTGGTGAAAACTCACTAAGCTTTGTCTTACAGTTTAGTTTATTGTTTAAGGTACTTTTGATGATTACAGAAAGGCAAAGGCGTGACCGTACACATCCTCCTGTTTTATGGTCTTGTAATTTTGGGATACTCTAATATTGATAAACACTTTGGAAACAATGATTTTGTAAGCATTTTGTGTTTTTTGGGTTGTTTTGAAACGCATAAAATTGTTGTGATTTTTGAGTTGTTACAACTTAGCTACATTGTAGATAAACCAATTTATATAGATTGTAAAATTATGCTAGTTATACTTAATGTGAGTAATGGAATGTTAGTATAGCCGTTTAATTTCTATAAATAACATAGCATTTATATAATGGAATATTATAGTGTAAACTGTATATATACTTTGGTTAATAACTATTCTATGGTATGAGACAAGTTTTCCACTATATTATATATGACATTTTAATTCTGTTGTATGATGGGATATTAGAGTAAAATTAGTGTACAAATATGTGTTAGAAAAAAAAAAGTAGCCTTGTTATCCATTACATACACAAAGATAGACTGTTATCCACTACTTGGAAGGTATCTTTTGAATGCCTAGAGAAATTAACCACTACGCCAGTGTGGAATAGATTAGCATGATTGAAAATGGGTAGAGTTGCCTAAATACCCGTGAGAGTAATTGAATGGTACTAACCTTTAAGGTTAGTACTCATGAGAATCTCATTGTAAATAGAAAATATGGAGTATCAAGATGAAATCTTGATGAGAGAAATGGAAAGTATGTCATATAGTGAAAAGACAAAATTAAAGAGAGGCCATTGAGTGTAAGAAGAGGACGAGCTTCTAATTCAGTGTGACAACCCGAAATTTCCATTCTGAACAAACAATATCACTTCAATAGAGGTTATAGCAGTCACAACAAATTTTCAGACTTTTCTGTATAAGTTTGAATAATTCAGGGTTTACACTTCAGTAGATGTCAGGAGAGTGGATGTACTAGGGTTTTGTGCAACTCTGTTATTCCAACACTCTATTATATTAGAGATCATTCCGGGAATAAAATAATTTCTGCCAAAAATCTCAGGACTATAAATAGAATTCTGAACCAATTTCATTCATTATTCACATTTTCAACTAGAGAAAAGCCATTTTCTCTCTCTCACGGATCTTCGATTTTTCATCCCAAATCGTGAGTACCTCTCTCTAGTAGTGTTATATAGCTTATAATGTGTTTATAACATAGATATCATAGCTAAACAACTAGATTTAGGAGTTTACTCCCCAAGGTGTTCTTGGGCGGTAAACTCCCGAAACAATGCCTAGCCTTTCCCCCGTGATATGTTACTACCTTAGGCTTGTATATAGGTGTAATTGGGACAAGAAAACAACAATGAAACACCAAAGTTTGGGTGTTCACGGCCCAAGAAGATCTTGGACCGTGAACTCCAAAAACATGGACCAAAGAGTGCTTTTGGCACTCCTAAAGTCTTAGACAATTACCTAGGTTTACTCCTACATAAATCAAGGACTTTAAAACATCAAAAAACCCCTCTTTTAGATAGATTACGGCCCTAATAAGGCTCTTCGGCCGTAAACATGAAAGAAGGGCACCATTGTGTGCCTAAGGCCTTCATTAGCCTTAGAAAAATGTATAGAACCTATCCTACATGAGTTTGGGACTTGAAAGCACAAGAATATCCACTTCCATATGAGTTTACGGCAGTAAACTCAAAAGGAAATGGCCTTTGGGCCGTAAACTCCTCAAAGGAGGTTATTAGTGCCCTAAACTCTTCCAAGAATTAAACCACCAAGTTGGAATACTTCTAGGGATCATTTAGAACTTCAAAACACAAAATGACACCAAGCTTAGGAGTTCACGGCGGTAAACACAAGGGTTTAAGACCGTAAACTCCTTGTGTGATGTTTATGGAAGAGTAAACTCATGTATAGGGTCCTTTGGAACCCTAAACCTAAATGCCTTGTCCCACAACAACTTAGATGCAATCCTTAGGGCTTATAACACTTATATAAAGTGTTTATTATGTTATAGGATGTCTTAACATTATCAATTAGTAATTTAAGACTAATTGAGTGCATATATGTGTGATTATATGTTCATTAGGATCGTAGTGTGTGTACAAGTCCTCACTTGACACCTAACAATCCTACACCGTTCAGTTCATCCAAACCACCATCTACAGGTGAGTTCATACCCCTAAATCAATGTTTTAAATGATTTTAAATGCTTTAATGGGGGGGGGGGATACAAGTAGAAAACATCACGTTATTAAATCATTCATATGTATTTTATAACTATGTTTTCATTCAGCAGATTTTCACATACTACAAAATGTGATGCATGAAATGGTTTTCTATCTTAAAAATACTTTGTTATCAAATGTATTACTTTTGAAATGTTTATTAAAATGACATCAAGTCATTGTTAATTATTGTTCAAAACTCTTAGATATTTTACAAAACCATTATTTTTACCTTCTTGAACAAAACTATACTTATACATTTATGTTCATATAAATGTTTTGAGATTATAGTTTTCATACTTCATTCAGTTTCCCACACTCTTGTGTAGCAAGGGTGTATAAACCTACTTGAACAACCAATTACCTTTCAGTTAACTATCATAGGGATAGTTAGAAGATATCAACCATTATTCCTATTACAAGGAATCTCACAAGAGTCAGTTCATTCATGAGTCTATACCAGTACATTATCTGATACATGAGTACGTATACATATACTTACCTAATACATGAGTATGTTTACATATGCTTACATGATACATGAACACGCTTACATGAATACTTGTATCTCGGTTTGCGAGGATTATTTATTAGTACCTTCTGTGTAAATTGTCCGACCTATCCCTAGTACCTCAGGATATCTAGGCAGGACTAACCACCGAATCCCAACTGATTAGCACCAGTGGTTGATGACCATCTACGGAGGTCTACGGTTAATACTTATACTAGGTAGACCAATTACGGGAATAACCCTTCCTTCCCTCTGCTGTTGCTACAGAGGATAAGTGGACAAGCTTCGGATGTTCATTAGGTTATATATTTCGCTTATTGCGATGTTGTGTTAGTCCTAGTACCCAAGGATAACACTTACATTAGTAATTTTTCCTATTTACTTTGGTTATATGTTGTGTTAGTCCTAGTACCCAAGGATAACACTTACATTAGTACTTTTTCCTGTTTACTTTATTTTGTGATACATTCACATAAACGATGAGTTAGACTAATTACTGTTTGTAATAGTCAAAAAGGAGGAAAAACTATCATTTTCATAACAGAACATTCTGGTCTTGGTAGAAGACTATCATATTCTTTTCCTATTTTACTTTATTTTGTGATACATTAACATAAACGATGAGTTAGACTAATTACTGTTTGTAATAGTCAAAAAGGAGGAAAAACTATCATTTTCATAACAGAACATTCAGGTCTTGGTAGAAGACTATCATATTCTTTTCCTATTTTACTTTATTTTGTGATACATTCACATAAATGATGAGTTAGACTAATTACTGTTTGTAATAGTTAAAAAGGAGGAAAAACTATCATTTTCATAACAGAACATTCAGGTCTTGGTAGAAGACTATCATATTCTTTTCCTAATTTACTTTATTTTGTGATACATTCACATAAACGATGAGTTAGACTAAGTACTGTTTGTAATAGTCAAAAAGAAGGAAAAACTATCATTTTCATAGTAAAACATTCGGGTCTTGGTAGAAGACTACATTTTATACTAGTAGGAAATAAGGGATTTTCTAGGGTTTTCAAACCTATATCAATTGTTTCATTTAAAGATTTACAAGACATTCATAATAGTTTTCCAAAACAAGATAATGAACCTTAAGTACTTATGAATTCACCAGCTTTAGGCTGATACTCGCTTTCAAAATAACTTGTATTCTCAGGTCACCAGTTAGATAGGTACGGTGGCCAGGTTTTTGAGAAGACGGAGCACAGTCAAGACTCGTCTTATTTTGATTATTCATTTTATTGTTGTACATTATGAAAGAAAACACATGTATAAAAACTTTACTTTTAATGCAATGGATGATGTTGTTGCTTGTTTACTACTTTACACTGTTATGATACTTCACATGACGTCCTCCACCCCGAAAAGTTTCCGCCGTTCTTGGTTTTGGGGTGTGACAGATTGGTATCAAAGCTAGGTTTATAGTGAATTAAGTATATCAACCCATAAAAGATATACTAACTTTAAATACGTTGGGATTAAAACACTCTGTCTAAGAGTATATACTTTTAAATAATAAAATATTTAACAAAGTACGCGTGCCTGCATTCATACTAAAATCCGTGTCACAATGACAAGAACAAAAGTATTGTGATTGTTGAATATCACAGGTAAGCTCGGGGATGTATGGTCAGTCTTGGGAGTGGCATAGCCTGATCAACTATGTTGTTCCAACGGGTGATTAGCACATGCCCAAGAATGGTTGTGATATGGCAAAAAGTCTAAACACTTACCAACATTACCACAACGAGAACATTATAACAGAACCTAAGTCTAAAATACCATAGGGGTGTTTTGTATTACTATAAGTACTTTATACTTGAGAACTAAAGCGGGATCTTCATTACCAAGTTGATAGTTGCTAAGTGGATACACTAAAGTTATATGTAACTAGGATGTTATATACTTAGAATTGGTGAAATTTTTGCTTTACCCCTATTCCTTGTGAATTTGGAGTTAAGGTCACTTATTCGAAGGCCTATCCTGTGTTGATTACATATAACTGGTATGCACTTTACAAATAGCGATGTAACTAATGAAGATTTCCTAAATAAGTATCTAGATAGTTCGTCTAATAATTATTTTCTTACCCCAAATTCTCGCGTAGATAACATGGCTGGATTCCATCCCCACGACAACCTGTTCCTTCAGGACGAGGTTATTGCTAGGTGGTTTGGAGAAGAACCAGATAATGATTATCCGATCCCTCTGAATGATCACCATGTTGAAGACCTCTCAGATGGTGCTATCTCCGAACCTGAGGTTGAGAACCTACCCCAGGCAACTCCCTTTCAAATTCCTAACCCTCGTCCGGCTTTTCATGGCCCGATGCCTCCATGGGTGGAATGTCTGGAAACATGGAGCGAAGATCAAGATCAACCTATGCTGTTTAATGGAGACCAAAGTTTCTACAACGTAAGTGAAGGGAGCTCAGCAGACAGAGTTCTACCAATTCTGATCCGTAGAGTTGCCCGAAACGAAATTCAGGGCATGACAGCTCTACAACGTATCGCAGAAGTGGATACAAATGGAAGAATGCATATGCTTCACACCAGTCGCCATGAACATGCTCATGAGAGGTCTGAGAGAGACCATGAAACCCTGCTGAAAGCACTGGCTGAATCACGAGCCGAAGTCATAGAACTTCGAGTACGCCATAGAGTGTACGAAAGACACCTACTTGATGTGGAACGCCAACTGGCTGAACTGAGAGTTCACCAGAGGGATGAACGTCGCTAGTAGTAGATACTTTACTTTATATTCCTTGCTAGAAAGGAATCATGTTTCTGTCTATGCCCAACGTGGCATTTTCTATGAAACTATCTTGCGTTGTAAGTACTTTTGGTTAGGTCTTTATGCTGTCAATAACTATCTTCTTTGGATATGATGTAAGACCTTGTTATAAGGTCATTTTCCCGAACCTGTACGTCATGAATACCAAAGACATTGAAAGTCGGCTAACTCCTGTGTCATTCTTTATTCAAATACTCTTATCATACTTTCATTAGAGCCTATCTGAAACATGCTTTAGTCAAGTCATTGGACTATAGAAAGTTAACTCCGGAGACATTTCCAAGTCTCTTTTAATGGTTGGATCATGTTATTCACCAACCAACAATACCTCAGTTCGCACAACAAACATCTTGAGACCATTGTAAGAACTTACTTCCGATCTTTACTAGGACTGCATCATAGGGATGTAGGTCAAACCGTCATGAACATACTTCCATTCCGTACCAGGACTGCATCATAGGGATGTAGGTCGAACCTTAGAGAACATACTTCTACTCTTTGCATGAGCGATCGAACTACGTCTAGATTCAACGATTTTCACTCACAAATTCATTTCTTTCGGTGTAACAAAATCATGTTGCCCAAGAAAGACGATCAGCCAATCAACCAAACACTAACTCTTCAGATTGATACAGTTACCTTTCAAGCTGCAATCTCAGCTGTCGTGTCAGCTTTTCTGACCCACATGAATGCTAACAATGCAGGTGTTAGTGGGATTGTTAACAACAATTCCAATCCAAGTAACAATCAAGCACCTCAATGAGCAACAAACTACCACGAAACCTCGAGTCCTAAGACCAGAAGTAACAAACTGAAGTCTTGGAATAAATCTAAGGACAAGTCGCTTCGAAGGGCTAACATGAAACAACCACCAGTAACAACCTTCACAGCCACGACATCAGTACCTCCTACTACCATCCCTTCGGGCATCCCAATTGTCCCTAAACCAGCCAAACTTTATGCTGGAAATCTCCCAAAATGCATTCAATGTAGTTTTCACCACCATGGACCTTGTAGGGAGATGCAGTGCTCACACTGCAACAGAAAGGGTCACATCAAGCGTTACTACAAGAGCCTAGCAAGGCTGATCAACCAAGTGCCAAGCACCAGTGTAAACCAAGCTTGCTACGGTTGTGGCAAGGTAGGTCACTACAGAAAGAACTGCCCAGAGGCAGCAGATGCTGGCACAGACGACAGTATGCTACCGACCACTGCCGCAGGAGAATCTACTCCGGACCCACGTTAATGTAATTTAGGCGATTCGTTGTAACAGACTTATGAACCATCCCGAAACTAGTGCAACCAGAGTCTTATATTTTTCGAGATCCCGTCCGTTTAGGGATGCTCGTGCTGCGTATACTTGTCTTTTGTAGTATACCTTGTTCGCAGTAATAGTCTTGTGGTAAATCTAAAAGTACATTAACTATGTTAATGGTTGCACTGTTGTGTTTTGTCTGTAACGCCTTATGTTCAAGTCTAATGTCTTTACTTTCCATATGATTTCGAATTTATCATATGACTCGGGTAAATTCGATCCTCGCAATACCAGCTTCATAAGTACATCTCTTTCTCAGAAAACGTCTTTTAGCGAAGCCGTCATATCAGAACATCGAGGTACTCGTGCATGGAGTACCTTATAGTTCTTTTCCTTTCCGAAGGAATCCCCACAATATTACTCGTGCAGTACGTCAAGTTCAATTCAAGGATTCATACAGTTGATCTATCACTGAAGAATGTATACATGAGAGTGATATATAATCAATGTTCTACAGGTTTAGAATTGATGATTCCACTTTAACTTCTTTTCCCTCGATGGGATGTGAGATTAAGGAAGAATCAGTTATTCGACTACCTTTTCAACTTAGAACCAGTATGACTCTTATAAATTGCATTGGCATAGGAACCAACTTAGAACCAGTATGACTCTTATAACCAGATCGCATTACAGTATAAACACCTACGGAAGATACAAGAACAACCCGGACAACACAGCAAACTACTAAACAATAGAATTAGAAGACCAGGCTTCTCACCCTTGAGAGCTCCAGTCTTATTCTTACCAGAAGACGACGGAGTGCATCATATGTACCTCGACGACCGGAGACTACATTAAGATTTCCTTTAGAAATCGTTGTCTCTTCCTCGCATAGACGAGTTGATTGAGCAAACACAGGGAAAGAATTACTTTCAGAAATGGACCTGAGATCCGAATATCACCAATTCGGGTGTTAGGGAAGGATGTCCTAAAGACTACCCTCCGAACTCGATGCAGACACTTCGAGTCCATAGTGTTACCCCTCGGATAGGACCAATATGCCCATAGTATTCATGAGCAAAATGAGTGGAGTACGTCTTTCTTACTGAGATCAATTCATCATTTCTCCATGTAATGACTTACTTATCTACCCTCGTAGTAAGGAAGAACCCATAGAAACATTTCCCTCGGAGATACTTTTCACAAAGTTCTCTGAACATGAGTTTTGGAACTACAGAGTCCAATTTCCTGAGACACACTATTAGTGATGTGGAAATTCTTGAGTACTCTGGCAGGTTATCCAAAACCGTTGGGAATTTGTCGGCACCATAGTCACTGACAGAAAATTCGCCAAATCCTAAGTCTTACAGACCTACTATCATAGTCCATTCAAAACTCCTCGCAAATTACATAAACCCTTTTGACTTTGACCCAGCGAGGGGTGGCCCTTGACTGGGAAGTTAAGCAATAGAAAGAACCTTTGGAATTCCATGTGAGAGACCAAATTCTTTAAGAAACCTCACTCTGGGAATGGATTAAATACGCTTCGTAAAGCGTGGAAAGCTAAATCCAATATAGTTAGGACCTCCGAGATTCTTACCAGAATCGGTCCTGCATCTCACAAACTAGACCCACTCCGTGAACTCTGTAACGTACATTTTACCCTTCGCGTCTCGAACTTGAAACAATACCTTTCTGTTAGGACTCTTGTAAACCCACTCAACGAGATCGAGATTAACGAGATCCACACCTTCGTATTAGAACCGTTGTGACCCTCAACCGAGAGGTCAAGCGGACGAAGCAACGCCATCGCCCGTTAGTCAAGGTTCGGTGGGATACCAACCGAGAACCCGATTTCACTTGGGAGCACGAGAACCAATCGATTAGGAAACTCACCTAACAACTCGATCACTTCTACTTACTTCCTTGCCTAAATTCTAATTTCGGGAGGAAATTCCCTTTAACAGGGGGATGATGTGACAACCTGAAATTTCCATTCTGAACAAACAATATCACTTCAATAGAAGTTATAGCAGTCAAAGCAAATTTTCAGACTTTTCCGTATAAGTTTGAATAATTCAGGGTTTGCACTTCAGGAGATGTCAGGAGAGTGGATGCACTAGGGTTTTGTGCAACTCTGTTATTCCAACACTCTATTATATTAGAGATCATTCTGGGAATAAAATAATTGTTGGGTTTTGAGCATTCTAACACTCCTATGGTGTACATGCAACCCTATAAACCTTGGATCTATGTTTTCTCTATAATACATGCAAATAAGAACTTTCCAAGGCTTTAATCCTAACTAGCATATTATGAAGTTCTTATACTACAAAGTACTAGTTAGATGACATACCTTTTGATGTAGCTTGATGTCTTCAAGCTTTAAGAGCTTAGCCCCAATAGTGTGGAAGCCTCAAATGGAATCACAAATCACCAAAACACCTTGGAAGATCTTAGAGAATATGGATACTTGGTTCTCTCTAGTGAAATTAGCTAGCCCTTCTTAGTGTACCACACTAGTGTCAGTTTCACCAACCAAGGACATCTTTATATAGTGTGGAGGATTAGGGTTAAACCCTAATACCCATGACCTTTCATTTCCTAGGATCCATGGGTTAAACACTCCATGGACTATCCATGAAAGCTTAGCCCAACCTAAATGAACTTGGCCCATTCCATATATATAAGAGTCCATATTTAATTAGTTCCTTTTGATCACTTAATTAATTATAAATTAATTCTTGATCAATACTAATTAAATAATATGATTCCATATTAATATATTAGAACTTATAATATATTAATATTAATCATAAACATACTATTCTCAAAAAATTATCCATATAAATTGTGTCGGTGAAGTGCAACCCAAATGGACCATGCCGGGTCAGGTCAAGTACATACCATATATATAGTTATGGACTTAGAAATTAATCCAACAGTCTTCCACTTGGATAAGACTAAAACTATTATTGCGTATGACTTCAAACCTAACTGGCAATCGTAGCTCTCAAAAGCTTCTGTCGAACTCTGACCTTGTAGATGAACTCTGACCTTTGTCAGTGACTTGTCCATAAGATAAGGGATCATATATTCCTCTATTCTAGATATCATATGGACTGAGACATGGATTATAATCATTCTCTCTGTCCATTTGTTGTTTCCCGATTTCCGATTTATGACGACTGACTAATTGAACAAATCAAATCAGTCCTGGCCCGACCGAGCACTTCCATTTGTCATCATTAAATCATCGAGGGGCCCACAGATATCACTTTTATCCCGAAGGTAAAAGGAATGGATAAACTTCGACTCATATGGCTTGTTCTACTACTTGTTGAATCATACACAAAGACACGTTTTATAACACCGAGTTACAAAATGCGTTTTCGTGCAATCAATGTACTATCAACTCATAGTAACAACTCATATCTCTAGGTTTGAAGAATATAAGATATTATCGTCTCATGATCACTCGTGATAAAATCCATGAAGTGATTCCAATGAGCGCGGGTTGAATCCAATACTCAGAACTTATGAGAACTCATGAGTGTTGTAGCCCTTTGTCCAACACCTTAGACCTCTACAAGCCAACCCATGACAGTCTTAATTCATATCTACTTCCAACATATGACCGACTGTGGATGGTTTGAATAACTTAGTCATTCCGGAAGAATAACCTAGTTTATTCTGGAATTCAAAACATGCAAAATGAAACACAATAATAATTGAATCCAATATGGTATCAAAACCTATGAACATAAATAAAACACCTTTTATTTATCACCATATGATTACACATTATTCATTGTATACTGTTTCATCTATCAACTTTATTCTTGAATTTAAAACAATAGTTGTCCCATGCTCCAAGCATGTACACTATGTTTTCTAAACACTAGTCATGCCATACACCAAGTATGCATACTATGTTTGTCTATGATCTTCACTTTGTGAACTAGATCAATTGAACATAACTCCAATGATCCTCTTTTCACAGTCCCAAATCCTTACTGCAAATGCAAGAATTCCAAATTCATGCCATTTACTGAAATCTGTTAGATTCTAAACTTATATGCATTGATCTTCTTGTAATGATTATGCACAAAGTAAGAAAGACTTGACAACAATCATTACAGAGCATTCCAAAGGAGATCAACTCCTTGGAAATATCCTTCTTGCATTAAGTTTCCTTAATCTTACATAGATTGAAAATTCTAAGTTTGAAACATATCCAGATTCCATTTTGACTATCACTTCTGAGCAAGAGTTGCCTCCTTACAGATTATGTCAATATGGTCCTTCTAGAATTATCACTATACTTCCAACTATCCTTGAGCAACCAATCTTTGGTAAACCTTAGATTGTCCTCGACAATTGTTTAATCCTTTTAGTCATATCCAGTTCTAAACCTTTTCACTTCTTAATGCCCCAGGCATTTAGAAAATTTTAGAAAGGATGAATATAGCACATGTAATCGATCCTATATCTGAAGCATATGGGACACGATTCATGATGTCTCACATAAAGACTAAACCAGTCTTTTGCTATAACATTTCCATTTCAATTTGCCAAGTTCTCATAATTCAGATTATGAAAAGGGATGCCGTAATCATAATCGAATTTTAGAACGCAAATAATGGACTCATATACAAAATTTCCTTATGTTGAGCCATTCCAACATGAAATTCATACATATCCTTGACTAAATGATTAAAACCTCACGATCTAAGCTTATAGATTTGAGATGAAGTATGAAGTATAATTTCCTCTCCCTTAATTATAGCATAACAACTCTTTCCCAATTGAAACTTTTGTTTTCTATAATTTACATTGCTAACTTGCAATACTTATCATAATTATCATGCTCCCACTAACATGATGATTATTAGCATAACACTTATGCTCCCATTAGCTTTGACATGTACTCAGAAACCGGATGACTTTCTTACCAAAGTTCAGATTTCTGATACTAGATTGTTTTGATAAAACTTTATCAAAAACATACACCTTCCCTAAGATAGCACACTTGTGTGTCTAAACAATTATGAAGATGGATGCCGTAATCATAATGGTTAGACCTTTTTGCCACTTCTCACAAGTCTAGGTTAGTGTGCCGGTAAACCACACACGCTCCACTAACGACTTTGAGAATGCAAATATCATAATTGCTATCTAGCTAAAATCTACTTAATGAAAGTGTTTCCTCACCATCATTTTCATGAATCGGAGAGAAACCTTATGACACTTAGATTTAATGGTGTATGTGTTCTTATCCATGTGAATTATCAAAACCATAGTCACAGGACAAGGATAATGACAGATCCAAACTCATATGGACTGAACTCAATCTTAATTTCTTGCCACCTGGCAGCTCAAGGGCCTGCCATTGCTTCCAAGTTGTTGTGCAACACATTGAGAACTCTAAGAACTCATATGCAAAGCCAACTTTAACTAGAATGGGCACAAAATATGTCAACATGATAGGTTATAAACCTCAAGTCGTGTGCTAGTGAAGAACTTCAGGTTTTATTCTTGATTAGTTCTTGAGACTTTCAAGACCTTTAAGACTCCCACTGTCCTCTTGACCTATAAGACTTTCTTGTCAGTTATTCAAGAGATAGTGTGGATTCTAACCAAGACAAACACTTCACACAATTGGCTTAAGTTGGTCTTTGTTTTATCCAAAACATCACAACTTACCATTTTCAAATGTACAAGAGTAGAAAACTTTTACTCTCTTACATTTGACATGTGTTTTAAACCTTCTTTGAGACATGTCACTCAAGTTACAATCTTGGAGTATGACTCTAAGACTTGTACTGGAACGAAGTATGACTCATCTTCTTGATTTAACCATTTCACTAATTCAAGTTCCTCTTCTTAGTCATAAGAATGCACTAAGATTTCCTTAGAGAACTAATTGTTCTATGGTTTCTTAATCATTAAGATGATCACAAAACTGATACTAAAGTACTCTCCCATCTTTTTAGATTTGAGAAACTTTTATCCTTCTGCCTAATTTGATTCTTCTTATTCTCTCTGCCATACATTGGAACCTTTTCCAATGTCTCAGAATTACACTTAAGCTTGTAAGTATAACCATATTTACTAAGCTTTAGTAAATTATGACGAATATGTTATCGATCTTTTGTGGTGGACTTGACCAGTGCACAAGAATGTGTACTCGATCCCTTAGTCCATTACTTGACTCACACATCCATGTGAACAAGTAATTATTCTTAATTTTCCAATACTTGAAAGTTCTCATTCATCATGCTATACAACTTGCATGATTCCAAGTTCCGGTCCAATTGAAACTTTGGTGATGAGAATCATTGCTTATTTGGTAAATCTAGACACTACCACAAATGAAAGAATCAAATTCATATTTCCACTCTTGCTCTTAATGGAATCTTATAAGCAACAAAAATTTCCATAGTTGCCATTGTAAGGATATTTTAAAATAAATAAATAAAATAAAATTTTTCCGTTTATTTTAAAAAACATTGCGGAAAAACTATCCTTACAATGCAAAAGAGCATGAAAACTTTTTTGTTATCTATTCCTTAGCAATATATCATAACTCCTAAGAAGTAGCTCAAGAATCCGATATTCAAACTATGCGATAGAAATCCATCTATGCGATTAGATTCAGCATATTCTTTCTTTAAGTTTCTTCACTTTTCTTTTATTCTTACAACATCAACATGTGACCCAGTCACATCATGTAATAAGAATCTCAGAATAGAAACTTAGCAGAGTTAGATAGTGGACTTTACCTGAAGTAGAGTCAAACTTATTGACTTTAACATCCTTAGGTAAATTTGGCAGCTTCGCAACCAATGCCCCTTTCTTTGGCAATATAAACATATGGACCCTTTGATAATGGTACACGGGACTATCACATACTTAGCTTTTCTCTTTACCATTTGGTCAACCGAGTTGACTATGGCCGATCCCTTTCCATTGGGAAGAGAATGCTTTACTAGATATCCAATGTCATCATTGTCAATGTCCATAAAGTTTTAGGAAGTTGATCTTATCAAAAATCATTAAGGGTCTTGTCATAGTCTATTTCATAGGTGTTCCAAAGGAACTCACTATGTGACTTAGAAAGTATTTGAACCACCAACTTTCTCAAGACTTTGACACCCAACTCTCCCGGCTTATCAATATGTGACTACATCTCCAAGATGTGATCACACCTAGACCTTGGCTTGCCAATAAGGCTTGAGTGACCTTGAACTTGTGGGTTAGGGAGAATAATTGGAGGAGGTGAAAGAAGTATGATTTCCATCGGACATCATCTTCATTTAGGAAAGCTTGTTTCAAGAGATTTGGGAAGATCATAAATTTCTAAACCAGACATCTTTTGGGAGATATTCAAGATAGTTGATCTTAAGTCCTTAATATGACACCCAATATGAAATATTAAGGCTAGGACCCAACAAAATATTTTATAACTTAGAAGAGGTATGCCGTAATCCAAGCTATAAAATATTTGAAGGTAGGCGAATGACGATTCACCAATTTCCACCAAGATAAACAAAATGTATTATTAGGTTTTTAATTGGTTTTGAAACTCCTAGATCTTTTGAGATTCATTGAACTGTTCAATGGCATGTTTCAATCTCGAGTGTGCCCTTCAGGTTTTGTGACTGGGATGCCGAGGATCACAAAACAAGGTGTGAAGTAACCATGCAAATTACTTGGTACCCTTAAGTGTTTACCCCTCAATCGATGTGCCGGTTAACCACACACGCTCCATCGATACTATGATAAACATTAAGTTACCCTTTACCTACCTTGTTAAATACGAGTTAGTGTGCCGGTTAACCACACACGCTCCACTAACCGACTTAAACAAAGTGCAAAGTGTAATTTCATGGATTAGCGTCTTATTCACATTTTCCTAAGTAACTAAGATTGGGTATTATTAAGAGTTTAGTTACTTAGTATTTATCATTAATACTTTTAATGAAGGGAGAATTATAGTCCTGTCAAACCCGTTCGGCTAACGACCCTCCACCAGTCAAGCAAGCGGTGGGTGAGAGTGGACACCCATTAAGTTGCCCTTTTATAGGCAACAACCTTATACCCACCTTATAGACCGGCTTTGTGAATGAGGCGTACTAGCGGTAAGACTGATTTTACTCTTATACATATATATATATATATATATATATATATATATATATATATTATTAACTTATAATATTATAAAGTATAAGGGTTGAATTTTAACTTTTAAAATTCTAAGGGCTAACTTGGAATTAAAGTATTCATAAGTGAAAACTTTTCAAATTCCAAAACTTGAGGGAAAGTTTTGAAACTATTCAAAACTAATTAATTCCATAACTTATGTGTTTAAAGTAGTTTTAATCCAAAAACTCTTCAAGTTCCATAACTTGAGGACAAGTTATGGAAGACTTTAAACTAATAAAAGAATTCACTTTTCTTTATTTTATAACATATGGAATTAATTAAGGTTACACTTTTTTTTAATTTAATGAAGTGACTCTTGAACCTCCATAACTTGAGGATAAGTTATGGAGTCATCAAAGCATTCAATGAAAACAAGACTCTTCATTTTTGTAACCTATGTTAACTTTTATGAGTTTTAAGATTCATAAATGTGACTTTTAACTTACATAAACACATTTTATGAACTTCTTTTGGATTAATTTGGATTAAAACCAACTATCACATAATTTTTTTCATTAATCTAAATTCACTCATAAAACAAGGTAACACAAAAAACTTTTGGTGATCCATAACTTATTCTTAAGTTATGGAATTCTTTAAAACATTAACACCAAATTTTGTAACTCCATAAAACCTTTGAATCAATTTTTTTAAAACCTTTTCATATCCATAACTTATGGAGGTTTCAAAAAATAAAACTCTTTAGATCAAACTTTTAAAACTAATAAAATAATCATATCATTTTATCTTTTATTAAATTTGACCTAATTCAACTCATAAAGCAAATTATTTAAATTTTACAAATAATTAGTTTTTCACAAGAACAAGTAATTATCTTAAAATTTGACAAACTTCATGTTTTTTTCCTTTTTTTTTAACTTTGAAAATAAAATATTTGCATCAATATAACAGAAAACAACCCGTGGCTCTGATACCACTGTTGGGTTTTGAGCATTCTAACACTCCTATGGTGTACAGGCAACCCTATAAACCTTGGATCTATGTTTTCTCTATAATACATGCAAATAAGAACTTTTCAAGGCTTTAATCCTAACTAGCATATTATGAAGTTCTTATACTACAAAGTACTAGTTAGATGACATACCTTTTGATGTAGCTTGATGTCTTCAAGCTTTAAGAGCTTAGCCCCAATAGTGTGGAAGCCTCAAATGGAATCACAAATCACCAAAACACCTTGGAAGATCTTAGAGAATATGGATACTTGGTTCTCTCTAGTGAAATTAGCTAGCCCTTCTTAGTGTACCACACTAGTGTCAATTTCACCAACCAAGGACATCTTTATATAGTGTGGAGGATTAGGGTTAAACCCTAATACCCATGACCTTTCATTTCCTAGGATCCATGGGTTAAACACTCCATGGACTATCCATGAAAGCTTAGCCCAACCTAAATGAACTTGGCCCATTCCATATATATAAGAGTCCATATTTAATTAGTTCCTTTTGATCACTTAATTAATTATAAATTAATTCTTGATCAATACTAATTAAATAATATGATTCCATATTAATATATTAGAACTTATAACATATTAATATTAATCATAAACATACTGTTCTCAAAAGATTATCCATATAAATTGTGTCGGTGAAGTGCAACCCAAATGGACCATGTCGGGTCGGGTCAAGTACATACCAAATATAGTTATGGACTTAGACATTAATCCAACAGTCTCCCACTTGGATAAGTCCAAAACTATTATTGCGTATGACTTCAAACCTAACTGGCAATCGTAGCTCTCAAAAGCTTCTGTCGAACTCTGACCTTGTAGATGAACTCTGACCTTTGTCAGTGACTTGTCCATAAGATAAGGGATCATATATTCCTCCATTCTAGATATCATATGGACTGAGACATGGATTATAATCATTCTCTCTGTCCATTTGTTGTTTCCTGATTTCCGATTTATGACGACTGACTAATTGAACAAATCAAATCAGTCCTGGCCCGACCGAGCACTTCCATTTGTCATCATCAAATCATCGAGGGGCCCACAGATATCATTTTTATCCCGAAGGTAAAAGAAATGGATAAACTTCGACTCATATGGCTTGTTCTACTACTTGTTGAATCATACACAAAGACACGTTTTATAGCACCGAGTTACCAAATGCGTTTTCGTATAATCAATGTACTATCAACTTATAGTAACAACTCATATCTCTAGGTTTGAAGAATATAAGATATTATCGTCTCATGATCACTCGTGATAAAATCCATGAAGTGATTCCAATGAGCACGGGTTGAATCCAATACTCAGAACTTATGAGCACTCATGAGTGTTGTAGCCCTTTGTCCAACACCTTAGACCTCAACAAGCCAACCCATGACAGTCTTAATTCATATCTACTTCCAACATATGACCGACTGTGGATGGTTTGAATAACTTAGTCATTCCGGAAGAATAACCTAGTTTATTCTGGAAGTCAAAACATGCAAAATGAAACACAATAATAATTGAATCCAATATGGTATCAAAACCTATGAACATAAATAAAACACCTTTTATTTATCACCATATGATTACACATTATTCATTGTATATTGTTTTAGCTATCAACTTTATTCTTGAATTTAAAACAATAGTTGTCCCATGCTCCAAGCATGTACACTATGTTTTCTAAACACTAGTCATGCTATACACCAAGTATGCATACTATGTTTGTCTATGATCTTCACTTTGTGAACTAGATCAATTGAACATAACTCCAATGATCCTCTTTTCACACTCTCAAATCCTTATTGCAAATGCAAGAATTCCAAATCCATGCCATTTACTGATTATGATTGATGAATAAATCATATTCAATTGCAAAATGTCCTTTAATGACCAAAGTTTGGATGTTGATGAACACATTTGTAGCACATGTGAAAAAAGCTTACACTAAAACTATAACGGAATGTCGTGAGACTTGTATCATGGGAACAAAATGATAGATAAAAGAATATAAATAGCTAGGATAGTTATGGTTTTTGGTAGAGTATTCTTATGTAATACTTCATTGTATGATTTTGATTAAAAATCAGGAGTTGGTGGCATGGTCACCTATAGACTTAGAGCCATGGACTGGAGATGTTATGAGTCCTAACCCAAATATTTTTCTTATTTGTGTGGATCTTGATGTTCGAATGATCGTTTAAGTTAATAGAAGAAAGAGATTAGAGACTGAGTTAGAGTATGATCAGTTAAATGGTTTATGTCCATGTCTAGTGTATTATAAATGTTGGGTATAATCTGGATGAATGTGTATGTTACGAGATAGAAAGGTTTTATGAGGTGGTATCAACAGTGATAAGGCTACTTGGAGGATCATAGTAACTCAGAGGGAACTTGGTGAGTTTGTAACTCACTGGTAGATAGTAGTATGTGATCCTGTATTGTGATGAGAAGATTTTACTGAGGCGAGGACATCTGTAGAAAGTTAGTCTTGATTAAAGGATAAATATGAATTGATTCCTACTTTAATTGTTAAATTGTTTGTCAGTATGGACTATATGGTGATTGGGCCGAATATAGAATGATATCCATATCTTGGAGGGTATCTTTTGAATACTTGGAGAAAGTAACCATTATGTTAGTGTAGAATAGAGCGTGGAGTATCAATATGAAATGTTGAAGAATGAAATGCCAGGAATGCCATATGGTGAAAAGATATGATTGAACAGAGGTGCATGAACATAAGAAGATGACCAACTTATGATTGTATATATCAGGAAGAATTTAAATATTAGTACTAAGTTAGTTAGAGTGTGAGTTCTATATGTTATTTATTCATGTTCTAAGGGTAAGTCGTAAGTCAAATAGCTAGTTTCATTTGGGAATGATTGATAGCTTCAACTACGATCAGTCCTAATTTGTAATTCAAACAAAGTATGATTGATTCGAAACGAATTTAGTTGATGGGATACACATTATAAACTATCATGGAGAATGGAACATAGAAGTCTTGGTGACCATAATGCTAAGGTTCATGATGATCTTGTATTCCGGGGTAGTCTTGGTGACTGTATATCCCGAATACGAGTTATAAAAAATAATTGTAGTCTTAGTAACTTAAATACCATTATATAGGAGCCTGTTGATCATGGTAGTCTTGGTGAGTGTAATTCCATTGATCAACGTATTTTAGTGACCAAAAGAAATTGTTAAGCCCCCGGATAGGAGTAGTATGTGAATTTCTATACCACTATCGATGAAAATTTGTAATACATTTTAATATGATTTTATTACATAGTGATGTTGGTTAATTTTAATATATAGCAAGATATTATAGAACTTTAATATGATTATGCTTGAGAAATGAATGTTTTTCAATTGCAAAATGGAAGTTAATGAACAAAGTTTGGATGTTGATGAATATGTTATTAGCGCATGTAAAAAGAACTTACTTTGAAAGTATAATGGAAAGCCGTGAAACTTACAATATGGAAGCAGAGTGATGGATAAGCAATGTGTAAGATAGAACATTGGTATACAAATTGAAAAATAAATTCCCTTACAGGTTGTATGATTTCGACATGATTATGTCCTTAATAAATGTTTAGTATAGGTAGAATTTACTATGCTTAGTCGTGAATAGTACAGGTTGATAACTGTTCTTATGTAAGAAATGGTGAAAAGTATGTGAGATGTTGCAAGCATGTTGGAGACATTCTAAATAGATGAAAAGCATATTGTGGTATGATAGAGTAATCATTAAAAGAAAAATGAAAAATAATTACATAAGAATGCAAGGGGATGATAAAGTACGTTGTTATAACCCAGTCATAGCCATTTTGGCAAGATTCTAAGGAAGATTTTTTCTTAAGTAAGAGAGAGCTAGTAACACCTATTTTCATCACATATATTATTACATGAAATGCTACAAGTTGCATTACCAAAGAAACTAGGTTGATAAGTCGTTGGTGTCATAACTTGAAGTGAAATAGGAGAGCAAGATACTTTAGAATTGCATTGTGAAAGTAAAGAGGAACATGATGCAATGGAAAGTAGTGTTAAAACTTGAAGTAAATTGTTACATCGCAACATGAATAAGTATATTACATGATGTGACGAGTCAAGGTAAAAGTTGTTGTCAATGGAAATAAAAGACTATGTTGTGATGCAAGTGTGATTTGTCACGACGTGGTGAGGTGTTCGGTGTTGTAGACATGCTAAGAGGTTGAGACACATGTCAAATGAGTGAGACACATGGCATTGGGAGGTGACATGTGGTAGATGGTTAAACGTTTGGCATTTGCTTGTGACACGAGGGGCTATTACTGGCGGAGCGATTCCTGTGCATAGGCCTAAGTATAAATAGTTATTTTGTATATGTGTATGTGTGTGTTTGACAAGAGAAGGTCTAGAGATCCATGGAGGATTACAATGATTATACTAGTGTACCAAGTATAAGGTTTGTGCTTCGAGATAAGTCCTGGTACTTCTATCTTGTTATTACGCAATTATGTTTACATAGTATTTTATAGTAGGTTGGTAGACCCTGAGTGTGTTATGTGATTGCATAATATGACGCTATTATGTATCCATTGATTAGTTAGTAAAGTCCCAAATCCAGGAACCAAACCAGTGATCAAACAATTGGATCAAGAAGATGAACAATCAAGCACAAGAACAATGAAGAAGAAAGAATTAATCAAGCAATGCACATGTATTATAGTTGGGCCACAAACACGCCTGGTACACCTTGACAATACACACATACACCGTGAACTCTATCTGACAACGTTACTGACACATTCTGACAGACACCTATTTATAGGGACAGACCAACTGGAAACATGGTTCACGGTCGTGAACGCCTACACAGCCGTAAACACACAAAAGCAACAAGACCAAACCTTACCAAGACACATATATAAAGAAACCTACCCCAAACCATATAATGTGACCTAACAATCTCCCCCTTGGTTTGGGGCTAGCATTGATTTAGTATTTCTCGACTATGAGCACATCAGACCTCCCCATTGACCCAAGACACATCTGCTTCTCGAGAATCTCAGCAATCATCGAAGTATACTCTTTAGCAGCAGCTTCAAAAATATCTTCAGCAACCTGGATTTGATGTTGAGCCAGATAATTTATATCCTATTTTCCAGACTGAAGCAGATCCTTCTTGTCATATAACTGAAATACATCTTCAGGAAATCTGATGACAACATAAGTTCTGGTTTCATCATAGACCCAGTAAATCATACTTCTTAGTGAATCATAGCAGAAGTTTTGCACAATAGGGATCTCTCTCACTTGGTTAGTAGGAGGCCACATCACCGTCTTGAAAGGCTCGTTAGTCTTTGGATGTTGTTCATCTATGTAGCTCTTGATGAAAGATTCAACAGTCTTCATATCAGTAAAACCCTTTTTCACTTGATTCTGCAGAAAAAGCTTGATCTGTGTTGCCTTTGGATCATTGGATGGATTAGCAAAGGGAGCTTTTTCAAGTTCAGACAGATCAACTCTCGTTCATGAACAAAAGTCATGTTTGTCCATGTAATACTCCACATTTGAAATTTTTCACTTCACAAGCCACAGATTCAACATGTCATGAAAACCCCACGATATTATTCTTGATCGATCACCGTACTCGGAACCAAATCGTTTCTTCTTAAGTTATGTTACAGTGAGTTGGGGTTAAACTTCGAGGGCATTCTGATATGAGCTCTTTTTGAACATCCACTTTTGTTTCTTAGAAGATGATGCTTGTTGAGCTCGCTTCAAAGCAACTATGTGGGGATCTTGAACTGGATCACGTTCAAATCTATCAACAATTCAAGTTATTCTTACAGTGGGAGGGTCAACAGGGGATTCTTGTTGTGAAGCTTGGGTAGGATCAAAGGAAGAGGTTTCAGCACTGCCTGGTTCTCCAACAAATGACTTGAATTTTTCACCAAATTCCAAATCTAGCTTATTCTTGAGGTCGAAATAACAGGCAGTTAGAGCTCCAACGTGAGTTTGTAAATCAAAGATATGTGTTGTCTTCAGAGAATTGTCTGCTTTAAGCTCCGAGACTTGGGTTTTCAGGTTTTCAATCACAACATCTCTGATTCAGTACACCCATTTCTTCCTTGAGCTCTTGGGCTGATGGTTCCACTCCCCTTGAGTTGCCTTCCTCAACTGATATGCCTTTTCCAATAGAGGAAAAGGAAGGCTTGTTGCTTCTTGTTCGACCAAGACCCTTGTAAGCCTCTCAGAGTCGATATTGTGCGTAGGCCTTGGGGGGACAAACCTCCAGGAACTGAAGAGCTCCCGAATTCAAATATGGTGCTTGGGCGTTCAAGGGTAAGTTGAAGCGGTGTAGCGGCTATGGTAGGTGGTTGCACTGGTGGATCTTGATCCCTACCACGCACTCCCGACCTCAGGTCAGCTCGCCTTCTTTTCAACGGAGGCTGGGAGGAAAATGTCATCACAAGATCACTCTCAGAAGGCAAAGAGGTTGGAATAGCAACATGAAGGGGAGGAATCCTTGACGTTGTATCTGGTACTTTTGCAGTTTCGGCCATCTGTTCGGAGGTAGGAGGCATTACTTTTTAAATGGCACTAACTCCCCCTGTCTCTATTGTTGGTTGAGCAACTTCATTGAAAAAGTCAAAGAAGGAATTGAGATCTTCATTTGTTGGGTTGTAATCGCCATGCTCAAAACTGAATGAAATGTCATCATTGTTAAAGCCAGATAAATCAACACCTAAACTTGTATCTTCTTCATAATCTTCCTCAACAATGTTTTCCATCAATCCTTTCTCAAGATCACCTTCCTCATCTTTCTCATTCTCATCATCATCATTCTCTTCATTTTGTTTTTCATTTGCTACCGGAACATGCTCCTCAGCAATTGTAGTGACAGGACAAACGGGCTCTTCTTCCTTTTTAGAAGCAGTGATCACATCATCTTCCATTTCCATATGATCTGAGGAGCTTTCAGTCGATGACGCATCACTAACTTCAGCAAACATTTCGAACTTTACTAATGGGAACATGCCCTGAAACATAAACTTCCCCTTTCTATTTTGCTTCATAAGTTGTAAGTCCCTGAAATGCTTGAGTATCAATCAGATCCGTTTGATGGTGTGGAATCCCAATCAAATGGATGATGTCAGATCAATATAGAAGAGAAGGAGAAGAAGAAGACGATGAATCTTGAATGTATCGATGATATGCTTGAAGTTCCTTACACAAGATTCACTTTCTCTCTCTAGAACACACCTTAAGTTTCACACACTTAAGCTCCTCTCTTCTTTTCTATTCTTACATGCACTCCTTACCCTTTATATAGTAGACATGGGTCATGAATGGGTTTACGGCCAAAAACCTATTCACGACCTTAAACACAACCGTAAACACGTATATGGCCGTAGACATCAAGCTGTTTACGGTCATAGACCTAAAAATACATTTCCTAGAAAAGCAAAGTATAAACCATAATTTTTCACCCAAAAATCTCCCCCTTGGTTTATAGCTTTCTTTTCTTAATTGACCCAACAAGCTCCCCCTAAAAAGTAGCTGTATTTTCTTGTTAATCTTCATTGGGAGCTTAGCTTCAGCGTTAATCTTCAATTTCTTCACAACTTCAAGATGAACTTGATGAATCTTCAATGAATGACTTCATCTTGAGCAGTTGGGCTTTTCTGCAGAATTTGACATTGAACGCACATTGGGTGAGGAGGCTTCTTGAAAAGATTCTTGAAAGATAGCGCTTTCAGCTTGAGAATCTTCAGAGAGAACATCAGAGAAAACAAATCTTCTGGATCACTTCAGCAGGTTCATAGGTAGCAGCAAACTGATTGAGGAGGCTTTAATGCAATCCGTTACATAATCTTCAATTTTAGCTTCACCTTGCTTCAGGGGTTGAAAGATTGAATGTCGAAAGAATAATCTTCATTTCTTGCTCCTTCGAATGAGAATTCTTGGATGATCACAGATGAAGCCTTGGCTCAGAAATTCTCGATACAGTCTCCATGTGTCTCATCTGAATTCACTTTTCAAAAACAAAACTAAAAGAAAATTTTAGCACACAATATTTTTGGGTTTTTCATATTTTCTAAAAAAAATAAAACTGAAAAAAAAATATTTTGAATTTTTTATTTTCTTGAACAAGAAATAAAACAGAAATAACACTAATTTTTTTTAATTCTCCCCCTAAATTGGTGCATAGAGGAAAACTATGAACAAATTTAACAAAAACTAAAATATTTGGGATCAAAGTTGTGAGACAGTTTGAACTTGTTTATCAGTACCTTCACATTCATGAATAGATCTGGTCAATTATCGGTATTGTGGTCCACTTCAACACGAAGAATATTGACAAACTTTTCTAAATACACCATTTAGTTGACGACGACCACATGTATTGTTGTCCACTTAAATTAAGCAGCGAGATCTATAGACAACCTCTAAATGGTTCAATTTTAGTTGCGCTAGAACGTGTTTCCCGCTTCCTGATATACCCTGGTTATCAAGAACTTCATAAGGACTCCTTACTTTAGGTGAGTAAACAATTATTAAGGAGGAAGTTAGATTTAGAAGTTGGTTCATATGTTATGTCCAGGTCGGATATATTTCAATCACGCAGAGGGGACAACATATGGCTAACTAGGATAGCAGGATTGAGAGATAGAATGTTGCATATGCTGTGTCCCAGGTAGGATCTTCCGATCACGCAGAGGGGACGGCATATGGCTAACAGATAGAAATAGTTTCATAGATAAGAAGGTGTGTAGAAATAGATTAGCATATGTTGCATTCCAGGTCGGATCTTCCAATCACACAGAGGAAGCAACATACGATTGACAAATAGAAAGCAAGAAAATAATTTCCTACAGACCTACTTTATCAGAACCCCCCAGTCGCCCTATCAGAACCAGAATTAAGGACATAAGTCCGTAGATCAAGGAAAATTCGAACCACCGCTCTAGATGCGTATTAATTTAGTGTATCCTGTAGGTTCCCATTTTTATCTCACTCCTCAATCTACCTGAGCATCGTATGGTCAGTCCAAACAGTCCTATCTAAATCCACACTATCAAATCCTTCGTGCCTACCAGCACATTAAACACATAGTCTAGACAATTTAGATTCAGTCCGTTACACATGTTTTAGACTGCCCATTAGCATTTTATCTTTATATCACTTCCCAATAATAACTACTAACGAAAAACTATTAAGAAAATGAAAAATTGTCTTTAAAATGAATCAGAGTAAGATAAACTCAGGAGTATAGAGAAGGAAACGCAAACCGTAATTCACCGACTGAATTTGCATCCAGAAGGTCTGAGAATAGCACGCATAATCTCAGAACAGATCCGAAAATTGTTCATGTCATTAAGAACTAACGCCATTTGTGATCTCTTCCTTTCCTCCTTTCCTGCAAAAGGACACATACTCTCAAAAAAATGTCTGAATGTTGTATAGTTGAGAGATGTACCCTATCATGTGCCTGGAACAGCCACTACCAACAAATCGAAGTCTGACAATATGCCTCCATAGCTGCTCCGACACAGAGCGGGATCAATTGGTCTTTGGAACTCAGACCATTTTGAAATTGAGTCGACCTTTGTCATCTTTGCAAGGAACATTCTCCCACGACATGTCCTTTTTATCACAAACAGAAGATGTAGAAATATTAAAGTCATTAGGTGATTTGGGAGATTGAACCTTTGGAACCCATTTGTAGTTGGGTTTAACCCATTTCTTTTTTGATCTGATGGGTGCCTCTACATTTGATTTTGAACCCAAAGTCGACTGCTGAGATGATTTTCACCTAACCGGTCTTGGCTTCACATGAACATCTCTTGGATTGGACTTCTTGGCTGGCATTCCCTTCTTGCCTTTCGGATTTGGATTCTTGACCTTAGAAGTTTGATTCTTGGCCTTCTGTGCGTTCCAGTCACCATTGCGCGATTGTGACCTGGAAGGGTTTCTTTTGAAGTATCTCCCACTTGGCGCGTTCTGCCGACCTTGTGCATACTAGGGAATGTATGCGCGATTAGGACAATTTCTGACAATGTGTCCAGGTGTTCCACAGTGAAAAAATGTCTTTTTCTTCACTGTGAAGTTGTTTCTTCCTGCCCCTGGTGGGGTATCCTTACCTTGTCTCCTATTGTTCCCATAAGCACAGTTACAACAGGCACTTTGTTTCACTAGAATTGATGGTCTATATTTCCTAATAGCAGGTTGATCAGAAGCAGCTGAGTTCAAAGCAACAGATTCAGAGTTCAAGGAGATGTTGGTTTGTTTAATGGTGTTCTCCTTGTTCTCATCCTCTGCTACTTTACCTCCTGACACAAATCCAGCTGGTTTGCCATATTGAAGATGTGCCTCCCTGTCAATTTCTTCCTGTGTCATAGGTATGGATGTGTAGTTATGATTGAAAGGTGGAGGAACACTATCATACCCTAGACCTTTTTGCTGGTTATTTTTAAATTGAAAGCAATGATCTATCATGTTCGCAACTACTTCACTTGACACATCAAATTTTCTAAAATCAAGATTTGCAGTTTCAAATTTGCCTTTTAATGTGTCAAGCTCAGTAGTTAATTCAGCAAGTTGTCTCTTAACATAGTCATACTTTTCACATTTGTTGCTATAATCTTCCGGAAGCTTCCTAAAGTCTTTGGTTTTTGCTTCTAATTCAGCCTTCATGGGTTTTTGTCCTTTCCTAAGTTGATATCCTTCGTAATTTAGGTCCCTGACTTCCCTTTTTAGAAAATCATTATGTAACACCCGGATTCCCAAGTATATTATTCCTTTATTTTTTTGGAGGTTGGGAGAGAACTCGACGAGTTGGTGTTAAACTTGCCGAGTATGGTCGCGAGTTCTATCCGGTTTCACAGCTGGACTAAGCGAGTTCATGAGTGGAACTCGGCGAGTCCATGTTGTTTAATGAAACCCTAATTTCTTGGGTTTGGGACCTATTTAAAGACCCTTAGGGTCGTCATTTGCTGCTACCAAAACCCAAAGAGAAACCCTAAGAGATCTAGAGCGTTTGTGAGGAAGGAGAGGCCATTCTTGATCATTTTTTTGGTGTAATTGCAAGAATGAGGTGACCAAGGCAAAAGGAGGCTGAAGGAGGTGCGATTCTGGTGATTTCAGAGTCCATAGACTTCATCTTGAGGTATTTATTCGGACCTTCCTCATTTTCGGTGTTGATTCTTAGAGTTAGGGTTTTCTACCCCCTTTATAGGATGAATATGTGGAGCAACTGGTCCCTTCTCGAGTGTATGTTTTGGATCTGGACTCAAAGAGGTCCAGAGACCTTAACCCTTGGAGCTTTATGAGTTATTTTGGGAGCCGTGAGCTTAGGATGTTATTTTTGGGGCTAAATCACCAAGTGAGACCATCTAGATGTTATATGAGTGCCAAGGTCTGAACTTTACGTGATGATCATGCTTGGGAAGGTCAGATCTATGGATTTAAGGAACAGATCTGACCTCAGGAGGTCAAAGGAGTTTGTGCATGGCATGAACTCGTCAAGTCTGAAGAACAACTCGACGAGGAGGGTTAGGGTTTCCCGTAAATCACTCAGTGAGTAGACTTGCCGAGTTAAGGAAATGACTCAGTGACTCAGAGGGGGATTAGGGGACTGGAGTTCAAGGCGGAACTCGCCGAGTTGTTCTTGAGACTCGGCGAGTTGAGTCGAGGTAGCCCCGTGATTCATGCCAGATGTGACTCGTCGAGCAAGGGGAGGAACTCGACGTGTCAAGCAGGACTAACGAGTTAAGTGGACATGTGTAGACTCGCCGAGTCGCTCAAGTGCACTCGACGAGTCGGGTCAAAGTTTGACCGTTGACTTTTTTGACTTTTAGGGTTTGGTCAACAATGTGCCCTTTAAGCCAAGAGAGGGGTAAAATGGTCTTTTACCCTTCTGAGGGTGCTAAGATAGGGTTGAATATAGTACATTTATGAGAGTATTTACTTTATGTGATTAGGCGGAGGCTAGATCGTATTTCTACCGAGTCAAAGATTTACCGAGACATCTGAGGTGAGTCTTCTCACTATACTTTACCTAGTGTTGTAACAGAATTATGTGGCAGAGTATTGTAGAGCTATATGCCAGTGTATTTGCATGATACTATGTGTTGTGATTTATTGTGATATGTGATTTGCACGACTCAGAGTTTACAGACTTATGACCAGTGGGTCCACATAGTTATGGGACTAAGAGGGGCCCACTGAGATATTCGACCAGAGGGTCAACGGAGTACAGTCTTGACTGGCTGATATGTGTTTATGTGGTATTTTTGGGGAACTCACTAAGCAATTATGCTTATAGTGTTTTGTGTGTTGTTTCAGGTACCAACGATGATCGCGGGAAGGCGCCGGCATGACTCGTACACACGCACACTGGAGTTCATACGTTTTGATCTTTCGGTTTTGTATTGAGATGATGTTGATACAATGATTTGAAAAATGAATGTGAATGATGCTTTATGTTTTCTTTTTTTTTAAAAAAAAGGTGAATAAAATTGTTAAATTTTACACTGTTACACATTATGTTCACGAAGAATTTTAATCGTATCTTCACAAGATGGAGTACATGAAACTTCATTGACCGGGATGTTTGCTGAACTCATTGTTTTTCCACACTTCAAAGCGTCAAGTTCTTTGGTTACAGCATCAAGACTAAGACGATTGAGATCTTTTGACTTCTTGATGACAGCCACGCTCATATCCTACGATTTCGGAAGTGAATTCAGCAGCTTTTTGTTTATCTCAGATTTAGTTAAGCCCAACTACATTCATCTCAGTAGTAAGTGTAGTAAATCGTTGCAACTGAGCTTCCAGGGTTTCTCCAAAGATATAATTAAACATGTTGAACTTTTGTCTGAACATATCATGACGACTCCCTTTCATGTCTTCAATTCCTTCGTGGACCTCAAGAACCATTAAAAACACAACTAGAAGCCAAAATCAAACTTAAATGTCAAACCGAAAATCTAAATTTGAAAATTTAAAATTCAAACGAGAAAAACAAAGTTTAAAGTCAAAGGTCAAATTTTAAAAGTCAAAGTCAAAACTTTAAGTAAAAAGTCAAAATTTTAAAAACTAAAATTTTTGGTTGAAAATGGAATTTTAAAATAAAAGATTTTGAATTTTGGGCTAAAAGTGTCAAATTTGTGAAACTAGAAGCAACTGGGAGTGGTTTTGAATTAAATTTCGAAGGAATGGAACACAGGACTTGCTAGTCTAACTGGTAAGACGCGGTTGATGAAGAAGCAAGAGACCCAGGTTCGATCCATGGCACCCCCCAATTCCGTTTCCATTTTTTGTGCGATGCGAGGATGCTGGTGTGAAGCTTGCTAAACATGCGAGATGCAAGGCCGAGAATGAAGCGAAGATGCTGGACCGTATACCAGACCGAGGTGCGAACCGGAAACGCTGCTGGACCGTAAACTCTGATCGTACACATGCGAGTCGTAAACTCCAAGGGTCGTAAACTCCGAGCCGCAAACCGCCGGGTGTAAACTCCAACTTTGGCCGTAAATTCCTCGGAAACCCTAGCTGCTGGTCGTACACGGCGCCACCCCTTCGTAGGTTACAACAAAAAACAGCGTTTTTTTGATTCTCTAGCTCCAAAACTCGATGAAAAACCCCTTTTTATAAAAAACACGAAGAACAACCCCCCCCCCCCCTTAATTTTCAGAGATCTATCCAAAAACGCAAGAATCTTTCCAAAACAAGATCAAATAAGCTCCAGATCTGAAAAAATTGATTGATACAAACCAAGCTCTGATACCAATTGTAAGTCCCCGAAATGCTTGAGTATCAATTAGATCCGTTTGATGGTGCGGAATCTAAATCAAACGGGTGATGTCAGATCAAAATAGAAGAGAATGAGAAGAAGATGATGATGAATCTTGAATGTATTGATGATATGATTGAAGTTTCTTACACAAGATTCACTTTCTCTCTCTAGAACACACCTTAAGTTTCAAACACTTAAGCTCCTCTCTTCTTTTCTATTCTTACATGCACTCCTCACCCTATATATAGTAGACATGGCCATAAATGGGTTTACGGCTGTAAACCTGTTCACGGCCGTAAACACAATCGTAAACACGTATACGGCCGTAAACACCAAGTTGTTTACGGTCCTAGACCTAAAAATACATTTTATAGAAAAGCAAAGTATAAACCATAATTTTTGACCCAACATAAGCCCAACTGTGTTGGAGCCAAGAGATTTGACATCAAGGGTTTCTCCTCTTCTTTCGATTTATGGGTGCTTGATGTTTAAGATCAGTTGCAAAAATCTAGGGTACATGAGAAACTTCTCCTTTTTCTTCCCTTCAACATTCCCCACCATTTCATTTAGAATGAATTTGGAGAAGCTGAATTCTAGAACCATAGCAAGGGTTGCGATCGCACCCGTATTGAGCAAGGAAATTTCATCAGCCCCGGCTCTCCGACCAGAAATGCAATTCACGAACACATGAGCTAAGAATCTTCAATAGGGTGGCAAAAGATTTTTGATGGTTGGAGGAAACACCCCTTCATAGCCCATATGTTCAATGATCCATTGAAATCTCAATCGGAAAACATGGTTGGTCATCAATTTGAAGAACCTCTTGAATGATATGTTGCGTCACAAAAATCTTTTTTCCTTTAACAGGTGCTTCTTGTAACAGCCCAAAATTCCAGGTAGTGTTATATTTATGATTTTAGGTGTTTTAAGAGGGGACTCGGCGAGTTGGAGCTCAGACTCGCCGAGTAGGATCGCGGATCTGGTCGCGGGTTCGCGACTGGACTCGGCGAGTCCGGATATGGACTCGGCGAGTCCGCGATGTTTAGCGAAACCCTAACCGTCCAGGTTTGGGACATATATCAGGGGCCTTATGGCCGTCATTGTTCATCCTAGTCCTTTGAGAGAAACCCTAATTCGATTGTGAGCATCTGGAGCAAGGTAGAAGACCATTATTGATCTTGTAAGTGTTATTTTGCAAGGAGGAGGAGGCTTGGTTAAGGGAACAACAAGAGAAGCCACATTCTGAGGATTGGGGACACAGAGCAACGTTATTCAGGTAATATTTTCGAGTTGCATTCTTCTATGTTGATGTGTATATGGATTTAGGGTTTATTGAACCCTTTTGTGGCTAGATTGAGTGTTTCCTTAGTCCCCCAAGCGATTGGAACCCTATAATGGGACCCTTGGAAGTCCAGAATGTCCCATGCCTGAGCATTTCGGGAATCAATGGAGGTTTTGGATTGGAATCCTTATGCCTTAGGTCAAAATGTAAATTATGAGTCATGGGGTGTATTATGAGCACCGAAATGAGGGCTTTACATGATGAACCAGTCTAGGAAGGCCAGACCTATGAGTCGTCGGAGCAGATCTGACCTTAGAAAGCAGTTTGAGCGGTTGCATGGCATGGACTCGCCGAGTCCGATGAACAGACTCGCCGAGTAGCTTGAAGATTAACTGGGACTCGCCGAGTTATTCTTCAGACTCGGCGAGTTGAGTCGGGGTGGCCCCGCGATTCTTCCAGGAGGAACTCGTCGAGTCAAGGGGGATACTCGACGTGTAGAAAGGGAATCTTAGAGAATTGGTGAGAACGTGTAGACTCGCCGAGTTACCCTAGCACTCGCCGAGTCCGGTCAAAGTTGACCGTTGACCGTTGACCAGAGTGGACCTGTGTTGACTTCTTAGGGATAGTCAACATTAGAGATATAAAGTGTTAACTAGGGACATATGATGTTATAGGAGGATTAGAGCTCGGAGAATCGGGCACGAGGGATTCCCAAGGTTGTGAGATATCGAGACACGCGAGGTGAGTCTTCTCACTATACTTTACCTTGAGTATGTAGCCAGAGTTATGTGACAGAGTATTTGTATGCTATGTATGATATGAGTATGTAACCAGAGTTATGTGACAGAGTATTTGTATGCTATGTATGATATGAGTATGTAACCAGAGTTATGTGACAGAGTATTTGTATGCTATGTATGATATGTGTTGTACTGCATGATTTCTATGTGATTTATGTTGTGCCTGTTTACAGAGTTGGAACCGAAGGGTTCCTAGAGTTAGAACCTGAGGGTTCACAGAGTTGGGTGCACGGACCCATAGAATTATAGCCTCGAGTGGCTGATATGTGTTACATGTGTGGTATTTTGGGGAACTCACTAAGCTTCGTGCTTATAGTGTTTGTGTTATGTTGTTTCAGGTTTCTTCCAGTTTCACGGGGCGGCACCGGCTTGATTGTACACACCAGAGAAAGAGTCATATTTTGGAGGATCCTGATTTTCTATGCAAGTGAAAATGAAGCTATGTTTTGTAATTCAATTATGAATGAGATTTTGAACAAGTGTTCTAAGATTAAAATGATTATTTTAAATGAAAAATTTTGCCTTGAAATTTACGGTGTTACAAGTTGGTATCAGAGCCTTGGTTTGAGGGATTCGGATGCGCCTTCGGGTAAATCTGGACTCAAACTGAGGAAGTAAGAAAAGTTTTCAAATAAATAGTTTTCTAAAAGTGAATAAGAGTTCAAAGAGAAAGCAAGAAAGAGCAGTGTGTACAATCAGCCAGAGCCCGAACGGTGATTTCCCAGAATACCCTTACTTTTGTGTTATGAGACATTTATGATGCACTTTATGAGATATTATTGCATGCTAGAGACAGGCTACGTATTTCATATCTTAGGACTAGAGTGGCCTAATTTGTGATGCCTTAGCCTAGGACTTGTTGTTATATGTGTTATGCTTTGAGTATGTGATGAGTGAGAGTATCCAGTTAGGACCCATGAGGGGTAGAGTTACAGAGTTCAGTGGTACTTCCGAGGATGTTCCGAGAAGGTGGAGTTATCACAGACAGGGAGTCCTATGTATTCTTCGATGCTCGAATGCTGCTTGCTGCGTGCTTTGTGGAACTCTCGATGATGGGAGTCAGCTACCAAGTAAATATGACGATATTCAGGAGGCAGATGGCTGACATCATTAGGAGCTCTTCAGCAGCTGATAGCAAAGAAGTGGGAGGACAACGGAAGAGCCTAGGGAGTAAACCTAGCCAGATGAGTGCGCTGGTAGAGTAGAGAATTTCGCTTGGGAGCGAGCACGCGCGATAGGATTGGTGAAAGAGCAGGTCGAGCAGCTACTTAGGAGCTCTGGGATGGTCCGTGTGGAAAGTATGGGTAGATGTGGCAAGTAGTATGGGCCCGTACTACTGAAAGCAGAGGACCCATACTTGATACAGGGAGTATTCTGAAGGTTCTAAAGAGCGGATTGAGGAGTGATGTTATGGTTAGGGTACCATACATCGGAGCGGATTGAGGAGTGATGTTATGGTTCGAGTACCATACATCGGAGCAGATTGAGGAGTGACGTTATGGTTGAGTACCATACATCGGCGCAGATTGAGGAGTGATGCTATGGTTAGGGTACCATACACCGGAGCATATTGAGAAGAGAGGTCATGGAATGAGTACCATGGGTTCGTTGTGAATGATGCTTGTGATTATCTTGTTATCCGGTCATGATTGATGAGGTAGAGATTGGATGCTATGGGTTTTAGGCCTGTAGACCATGATTGAGTTTGGAGAGGCGTCCCTCGAGAGGGAAGTCGAGTGCCTATCAGAGTATTTTGGTAAGGAGTTAGAGGGAGAGGAGAATTTCGGTCTGAGTTGAGCAATCAGTCGATAGAGGAGAGGTCACCTTCTATGTGGGTGGTGCTATTTATGCTCGTGTGCAAGACACGAGAGGCCTGATGTTTTAGTTTTGGGTTTGGGGGTAAGCCCTGCAGGTCGTTATCAGTGATGATTTCTCCCAGAGTATCAGGTAGCATGTGTGCCGCGAGGCAGTGACTTATCATGAGCAGACAGTCAGTTGGGACTGAGGTAGTCGAGGAACACACCACACCTATTTGAGAATAGTAGGATGTGTTGTAGTGGTATCAGTAGGGAGTTCAGTCGAGTTTTGCAGTGCAGAGAGTTTTCATCTATGTTGGGAGTGGGTCCCTGTCCTTGGGACAATTCCGGTGTTAGAGCATTGGTTGATGAATTGAGGTGAGAGGTACGATGATTTTGCGGTTTAGTCTATGAGCCAGGGATGTTATTGAGCAGTTGAGATGCCTAGTGCTAGGTTGGTATGAGATTTGGAACGACTAGAGGCAGTCGTGATGAGAAGTTCTTGGGGAGTTCATCAGAGGTTCAGAGTATAGGGGGTTGATTGATTTCCTTGAGGGGGAATTATTGGGCGTTGTGTAGCACTTTCCCGGGGCAGGTGCGATTTCGCTGGTGAAAAATAATTGTGGGTTGGTTGTGTGCTAATTGGTGATGGTTCGAACCCTGAGTGGGGGAGAATCGGGTGTAGTACGTAAGAAAGCAGAGATTTGTCAAGAGTAGTTATAAGTGGAGTATAGGGATATGTTGTAAGAAATCATGAGACCAGAGATGTCGGTGATCGAAGAAAGGGGTCAGAGCGAGTTAATGCGGGAAGTACTTGATGAGAAGGATGAATGTCTCCACGACAGGTGTTTGGTGTTGTTGCAAGAAGATAGAGAATGATTAGACAGCCAACTTCCGGGGTCGGTATGCGTATCCTTGTTTGGATTTTGAGCGGCGGGGAAATGGGTTCGGAGAATTATCAGCGTATTTAGTAGCGTTAGCGTTTTCTTGTATTCCAATTGAGAAATTGGATACACCGAGATTGTAATTTGGAAAATGCAGATCTAATTTTGGGGTTCAAAGGAAATATATTATTGTGTCTATATGATGCTTGGGGCAGGAGATCAGTGGTTGTGGCAGGATCTTGTGATGTTCTGTTGGGGCATTCTGAGATATCCGGGTATGATATCTTTATTTCGGAGTTACTCGTGAATCTTGAATTGAATCGATTTGTGGTATATCAGGTATCTATGGATCTAGTGGGAGCCCTTCGAGTATGGGCATCCAGAGAGATTATTTGAGAGAATGGATTTTGCAAGGGTGGGCATTTGTTATGTTGATTGCCTACAGAGTCTGTGATGGATATTCGAGTCGAGTATGGGTAGCCACTGATGATAGACTGCGGAGCACGAGCTAGTGGAGTCGGAAGGTGTTGTGATACTGCGGGGAGCCGTAGTACTCACTAGTCAGAGGGTGTTGTGATACTGCGGGGAGCCGTAGTACTCACTATTCAGAGGGTGTTGTGATACTGTGTGGAGTCGCAGTACTCACTAGATGGCAAGAGAATGTGATGTTGGAATGTTTTCCGAGCAGTGTATGATGTGGAAGAGTTTTGGGCTTGAGTAGCCCTAGTATTGAACTTTTGGGGCATGAACGTTGAACCGGGGGCGTGACTGGGGTCTCCGTCTCTGTCGGGAAATGTAGTGAGATACGCAAGGAATATGCGCAGCAGAAACCAGAGATCAGAGTTGAGACGATCCTCGGTTGGATTGTATTTTTCTCGCATGAGGAAAAGAGGATTTCGTGACTTGCATGTCACTGGGTCGGGATAGTGGTCACGGGGAGGAAGTTAGTGGGATATTTGGATCATGATATGGGTGATCTTTGGGGGCTCAGTTGTGGGGCCAAAAGCGGACCTGGTACTCAGTCTCGAAGAGGGATATGAGAAATGAGCTAGAGTTTATCATGATGATGTCTGAGGACACTTTAGAAAGAGTGAACGATCCAGACGCTCGAAGACATGCTTCGGGCATGTGTATTAGATTTCGGAGGAAGCTGTGGCACGTATTTATCCTTGGTTGAGTTGTCCTATATCAACAGCCATCATTAGTGCATTGGTATGCCGCCCTTTGAGCTGTTGTATAGGAGGTGGTGTCGGACCCCCATTTGCTGAGGAGAGATAACGCATGGACCCGAGAGTCCTTGCGAGCAGATCCAGAGCATGTGCGATACATGGAGTAGTGGCAAGGTTGTCAAGTGGATTTCCCTAGGTAAGGGAAGAGAAAGGTATGTAACCCCAAAGGGGGGAAAGTGTTGGTTCACGGAAGTGAAGGTAGTAGTGCGAATGGATGATTTAGAGTATGAGGGTTGAACGTTGTGTCTGTTACAGTGGTATGGAATGACATCATGATGAGGTGTCTGCTGAGGACGCGGAAGGGATTCCGCGGGTGTAGAGCCAGGAGGTTCGGAAGGGATCCAGGGAGAGAATCCTAGACTCTCAAAGTGATTCTGATCAGGGTATTGGGTATGTATCAGTGGTTCATCCTGGGGGGGGGAATGTTTGAGGATATCATCAGTATATCGGGTTTTCCAACCTGTGGGTGTTGGGGCTAGTTCAGCATGTATATGTGATTGCAAGAGGAGAACTCGTGAGAGTTGCACTGAGAGTGAGAATGGGTCTCTCAGTCGTTCCGGATTGGATAAAGTGGGCTTTGGATCGGGGATCCGGTGGTTCATGGTTTCCTAACCCTTATGGGTCGAGTGATCGTTGACATTTAGAGAAGAGTTGCATCTTGGGTAATTCTCGGTTACAGAGAGTGATGGGCAGTACAGAGATCGTGCTTTAGTCGACAGAGCAGATTCAGCAGGTTAGACAGAGGTTATTGACCGCCCAGGGACGACAGAAAAGTTATGCAGACAGACGCCGGTCCGAGCTTGAGTTTCAGGTCGGCGACTTCATACTCCTGAAGGTCTCTCCTTGGAAAGGAGTGCTTCGATTCAGGAAGAGGGGCAAGTTGGGGCCCCGGTATATTAGGCCTTTTCGTGTGATTGCGAGGGTAGGACGGGTGGCCTACCGTTTGGAGTTGCCAACGGAATTGAGACAGATCCACGACACTTTTCATGTGTCGCAATTGAGAAAGTGTATAGCCGATGAGTCGGCAGTAGTTCCATTAGAGGACATTCAGGTGGATGCGAGCCTGAATTATGCCGAGAGACCAGTGGCCATCAGAGATCGGAAGACCAAGCATCTGAGGAATAAGGAGATACCTCTGGTGTTAGTTCAGTGGCAGCACCGGAAGGGATCGGGAATGACCTGGGAGCCGGAGCGTGAGATGCGAGAGCAGCACCCGAAGCTATTTTCAGAGTGAGACTTCGAGGGCGAAGTCTAGTTCTAGTGGGGGAGAGTTGTAATAGCCCGGAATTCCAGGTAGTGTTATATTTATGATTTTGGGTGTTTTAAGAGGGGACTCGGCGAGTTGGAGCTCAGACTCGCCGAGTAGGATCGCGGATCTGGTCGCAGGTTCGCGACTGGACTCGGCGAGTCCGGATATGGACTCGGCGAGTCCGCGCTGTTTAGCGAAACCCTAACCGTCCAGGTTTGGGACATATATCAGGGGCCTTATGGCCGTCATTGTTCATCCTAGTCCTTTGAGAGAAACCCTAATTCGATTGTGAGCATCTGGAGCAAGGTAGAAGACCATTATTGATCTTGTAAGTGTTATTTTGCAAGGAGGAGGAGGCTTGGTTAAGGAAACAACAAGAGAAGCCACATTCTGAGGATTGGGGACACAGAGCAACGTTATTCAGGTAATATTTTCGAGTTGCATTCTTCTATGTTGATGTGTATATGGATTTAGGGTTTATTGAACCCTTTTGTGGCTAGATTGAGTGTTTCCTTAGTCCCCCAAGCGATTGGAACCCTATAATGGGACCCTTGGAAGTCCAGAATGTCCCATGCCTGAGCATTTCGGGAATCAATGGAGGTTTTGGATTGGAATCCTTATGCCTTAGGTCAAAATGTAAATTATGAGTCATGGGGTGTATTATGAGCACCGAAATGAGGGCTTTACATGATGAACCAGTCTAGGAAGGCCAGACCTATGAGTCGTCGGAGCAGATCTGACCTTAGAAAGCAGTTTGAGCGGTTGCATGGCATGGACTCGCCGAGTCCGATGAACAGACTCGCCGAGTAGCTTGAAGATTAACTGGGACTCGCCGAGTTGTTCTTCAGACTCGGCGAGTTGAGTCGGGGTGGCCCCGCGATTCTTCCAGGAGGAACTCGTCGAGTCAAGGGGGATACTCGACGTGTAGAAAGGGAATCTTAGAGAATTGGTGAGAACGTGTAGACTCGCCGAGTTACCCTAGCACTCGCCGAGTCCGGTCAAAGTTGACCGTTGACCGTTGACCAGAGTGGACCTGTGTTGACTTCTTAGGGATAGTCAACATTAGAGATATAAAGTGTTAACTAGGGACATATGATGTTATAGGAGGATTAGAGCTCGGAGAATCGGGCACGAGGGATTCCCAAGGTTGTGAGATATCGAGACACGCGAGGTGAGTCTTCTCACTATACTTTACCTTGAGTATGTAGCCAGAGTTATGTGACAGAGTATTTGTATGCTATGTATGATATGAGTATGTAACCAGAGTTATGTGACAGAGTATTTGTATGCTATGTATGATATGAGTATGTAACCAGAGTTATGTGACAGAGTATTTGTATGCTATGTATGATATGTGTTGTACTGCATGATTTCTATGTGATTTATGTTGTGCCTGTTTACAGAGTTGGAACCGAAGGGTTACTAGAGTTAGAACCTGAGGGTTCACAGAGTTGGGTGCACGGACCCATAGAGTTATAGCCTCGAGTGGCTTATATGTGTTACATGTGTGGTATTTTGGGGAACTCACTAAGCTTCGTGCTTATAGTGTTTGTGTTATGTTGTTTCAGGTTTCTTTCAGTTTCACGGGGCGGCACCAGCTTGATTGTACACACCAGAGAAAGAGTCATATTTTGGAGGATCCTGATTTTCTATGCAAGTGAAAATGAAGCTATGTTTTGTAATTCAATTATGAATGAGATTTTAAACAAGTGTTCTAAGATTAAAATGATTATTTTAAATGAAAATTTTTGCCTTGAAATTTACGGTGTTACACTTCTAGGGATACAAAATCATCTTCACCTCTTAGAACCACAGCATTGCTCCAAAATTCCATGATTTAACTTTGATAGATAATAGGGCTGGATGTGAGAGCATGAACGAGACAACACTTTTTCAATCCATGAACTATGGACTTGAAACCAGCATGGGCTGCAGGTGGACCAACCAAGAAAATGGCCAAGTTGTGGACATCAAAAAATTTCAAGTCAACCATTTCTTTGATCTGCAAGAACCAAGCCAAGTGAGAAAACCATTGATTTAAACAATTAAAATTAATGTTTTACTCATTAAGGAATTTAATATTAAGTGTTGGGAAAAATAATGTTGATGTCCAAAAAAATTGAGTTCACAGTTAGAAGGGCATTCACAGTCGTAAACAGGTTTACGGCCGTGAACCTTTCAATGGTCCTAAACCCTTCAAGGGGTCGTAAACCCTTCAAAGATTCGTGAACGCCGAACAGTGGTTTTTCTTTGATTTAACCCTCGATTCACGGTCGTTTTTCGCTTAGATTTGCTTGTTAGAGGTTGCCATCATCACACCTACAAGAGTAAACAAGTAATTTCAAAAAACAAAACACGGATTATAGATGGATCGATGAATCGAAATAGAGAGAATCGCAAAGTGTTCACGGCCGTATACTGAAAATGAGAATGAGAAGAGGTGTACGGCCGCCAACTCCAGATTATATATATATATATATATATATATATATATATATATATATATATATATATATGGACCCTACCCGGTCCATTCATATGGGCTGCAAGCCAAGATGCTTCAACTCCAAGCCCAATACCACTAGGTTATTTAAAAATAATACATTTTGAAGACTTTAAAAATTAAAATAAAATAAACTAAAATAAAATCTAAAAATTTTAAACTAAAATAAGAATTCATAATTTTTAATTTTTGATTTTTAGCAAAATAAAAATAAAATTAAAATTAAAATTAAAATGAATTAACACTAATTTCACCTTTACCAATGCTAATAATATTTTGTGAGTTTGGGATCAAAGTTTTTTGATAGCCTTAATATGTTTATCGGTACCTCCTCCTTGATGAATAGATCTGGTCATTCGTCGGTATTGTAGTCCACTTAAACACGAAAGATTGTGACAAAAATAGGACATACTACAAGTGACAAGACATTGTGACCTTACGATTCTAGATCAAATTCCTAAGGACCATTCATCTGACGATTACCAAGGATATTGTTGTCCACCTAAATTGAGCAACGAGATCTACAGACAACCTATTAATTGTTCAATTTTAGATGTACTAGAACATGTTTTCCGCTTCCTGATATACCCCAATTATCAAGAACTTCCAAGATACTCCTTACTTTAGGTGAGCAGACAATTAGTATGGGAGAAGACAGATTTAGAATGCATATGTTATACACCCAGGTCGGATCTCTTCCAATCACATAAAGGGTGAAACATATGACTAACTAGAGTTTATAGGGATTGAGATGTACAATGGTGCATATGTTGTGTACCAAGTCGGACTGTTAATCACGCGAAGGAGACAACATATGGCTAACAGGTAGAAAGAATTACATAAAAGGAGATGTAAAGAGATAGAATTGCATATGTTGCAATCAGGTCGGATCTTTCGATCACACAGAGGAGGCAACATATGAATGATAGAAAGAAAGCAAAAAAATAACCTTCTATAGACCTAATTTATTGGAATTCCCCGGTCGCCCTGTCAATATCAAAATTAAGGACAGAGTCCGTACATTGAGGAAAAGTAAAACCACGATTCTAGATACATATAATTTAGTGTAATCCACAGATTCCCATGTATATCTCCCTGCTCAATCTACCCAAGCGTTATATTGTCAGGCTATACAGAACTATCTAGGTCAAGATTTGTCAAGTCTCTAGATTCCTTAAGTTCATTTGTACCTAGTCAAGTCTAATTAAACCTTTCTTGCCTACCAGCGCATCGAACACAGAGCCTAGACAATTCAACTTTGGTACCTTACACAGATTCAAATTGCTTGTTATCACATATTGATATCACTTCCAAAACATCACCTACCGACCAACTATTTTTGGATTTTCTAATTTTTCTGATTTTATTATATTTTTGAATTTTCTGATTTTTGTTTTGTTTTTATTTCTCCCCCTAAATTTGTGCATAGGAGAGAATGGAAATTAAATACAAAAATTTAAACTATCCTAAAACAAAAATCGGTCTTCAAAACGGATCATTTTAAAAAAGCCCACAAACACATCGAATCGAGCTTATTTAAACGGTTTTGTGAACAGATCCACCACTTTGTTAGCAGTGGGAACCTGTTCCAACCGAATGAGCAAACGCTCATAACAATCTCTGATAAAATGCACTTTGATGTCGATGTGCTTGGTTTTTGAGTGTTGGATTGGATTTTTAGCAATTTGAATTGCAGCTTCCTTGTCACAAAAAATAAGGGTTTCTAGAAAGTTCAAACCATAATCCAACAGCTGATGCTTGATCCATATGACTTAAGAACAACAGGTAGAAGCATCGATATATTCCACCTCCGCCTTTGAGGTTGTGACTATATGTTGTTTCTTGCACTACCATGACACCAACCGATCTCCCAGAAACTGACATCCCCCAGAAGTTGATTTCCTGTCAAGCTCACAACCTCCGTAATTATTATCAGCAAAAGCATATAAATCAAATTCAGAATTTTTCGGGTACCAAAGACCCCATTTTGGGCTGCCTTTGAGGTATCGAAAAATTCTTTTGACAGCAATTAAATGGGAGAGTTTAGGATTAGCCTGGTAATGTGCACACTGACAGACCACGAACATGATGTCTGGCCTGCTCACGGTCAGATACATCAGCCATTCGATCATCGATCTGATCTACAGATGCGCCTTTAGGATCTGGAGTCAACAGGGGTCGCTCGGCCACCGGCGCCAAGGCAGGTTTTGTGTCTCTGAACCCGAACTTCTCTAGCATATCATCAACATACTTGGCTTGATGGATCAGGTGTAACGCCCCATTTTAAGAGTAATTATTTATGGATTACCGAGATCAAGGGTAAGGGCGTTTCAGTCTTTATGGGCTTCGGGTTCACTCGAGAAGGTTTCGGGACGAGGTGTGTTGCTAGAAGTGCAAGGCTTCTTGCCACCTTTTCGTGGATATAAAGTCCGTCGGAAATGGACTTAGAATAAAGGAGTTATGACACTTTGAAGATAGTGTCAATATTGGTCCCTAAAGGAAATATTTGGAAAAGGGATCCTAGGCATGCATGGAGTGCATGTGTGTGATTGGTTGGGTACGCCCAGCGTAAGCTAGGTTACGCCCAACGAAGAGTGGTTAAATGAATGTGGGTGTTGGGGGCGTACGCCCAGCGTAAGTCCAGTGTCCAGAAACCCTAATTTTAGGGCCATCCACTATAGATGCCCTCTTACCCTCAGAAACCCTAAGTAGTCGTTCTTCTTCCATTGTTGGGGATATTTGACCATGGGGAGCTTGGTTTGGCAGAGGAGAGCCTTGAAGAAGAAAGAAGAAGTTGTCAAGGAAGGAGTTAGGTGGCTGGAGTTCGTAGATCTGGGAAAACATCATCTTCTGGAGCCCTTTTGAGGTGTAAAGTCTCTTGCTTGACCTCTATTTTGTGTAGATCTTGGTGTTATAAAGTTTTGACACCGTTTCTTGTCCCAAAAACCCCAAAGTGATGCATGATGCGAGTTGGTTGAGATTAGCTGTCCTTTCAGACCTTAGGAGAGGTCTTGAGTGAGAAAATGAGGTCCCAATGGCTTTGATTGTCTCATGTGTGATGTAGGTGGGCCTTAATGGATTAAGACCTTGAGTTAAGAGCTTTAAGGACGTCCCAAGTAATAAATTTTGAGAATTTAAGAATCCTCCGCATGTTTGGTCGATGGATCTGAAGTTTGGGCTTAAGAGCTTAACCCATTAAGAACTTAAGAGGAGTTTTAGATCAATGTGCGTACACCTCGCGTAAGTTGATGTACGCCAAGCGTAGTGGGTCATTGTCCTGTTTCCAGTCCGCAAGAATTGAAGTAAACCCAGCGTACCAAGAGGGGTACGCCCAGCGTACTCCCTTTGTTGGGTTTTCAATTTTGGGCCTCGAGTAATTGGGCTGTTTATGGACTAATGGGCTTGGGTCATGACTGAATATTATGCATGGAGTAATTTAGACCCAATAATTATTATGGACCTTCGATCTAGGCCCATTTGGTGAGGTGGGCGCAATTTAGTAAATTGGGCCAATATTGGGCTTTGCATGAGGATTTGGTTTTGGGTCTTGGCCCAATAAGAGGATGGTGGACTTAATGAGTGTTGTGGGCCCTTGGCCTAGAAAGTCAAGATGGTTTCTAATGTGTTGGTTTTGATATGATAGTTGGGATTTCTGGTGAGTCAGTGGTCAGAGATTTCCAAGATTTTAGCAACTGCAAGGTGAGTTTTCCTCACTATACTCAACGGTCTAAGGCACCAAGGCTGGCCCTTTGAATTGTTGTTCGAGCTTGTTATGTTATGTGATGATATGCTTGCTAGTATCCTGGTACACTGGATAGTGTTATGAGGATATGCTTTGTTAGCTTAGTATCCTAGAGAAATGGATAGTTGTATGACGGCTAGTTTTGTTGGATCAGCGCCCTCGTAGTTGGGTAGTGATTATTTATAGATCGGTAGTTGGTCTTGCCTTATGTACGATGGTAGGAGGTTACCTGTGGGTTATGTATGTTGAGCAGTAGCAGAGGGTATTCCATCCCGGTAGGATGATAGGGCCCTAGTGTGTTGGTTCTGTAGAGCATTATGTGGTTACATGTTATGTGTACATGTCTGCTAGTGTAGATTGGCATTCCAACCCGATGGTTGTGGTCCAGGAGTATTCCATCCATGTAGGATGATCGGACTCATAGTGGTTTGGCATTCCAACCCGATGGTTGAGGGGCCTGGGGTATTCCATCCCGAGGGATGATTGGACCCATAGTAGTAGTAGTTACTGTATGTATAGGAAGTGGGCATTCCAACCCGATGGTTGTGGTCCAGGAGTATTCCATCCCGGTAGAATGATTGGACTCATAGTATGTTGGCATTCCAACCCGATGGTCGAGGGGCCTGGGGTATTCCATCCTAAGGGATGATTGGACACATAGTAGCTATTGTTGTATGTATAGGTGTTTGGGAATTCCAACCCAATGGTTGTGGGCCGAGAGTATTCCATCCCGGTAGGATGATTGGGCTCGTGTTATGTAGGCATTCCAACCCGATGGTTGAGGGTCGGGGGTATTCCAACCGGAAGGTTGATTGGACCCGTAGTATGTTGTTATTTGTTGTATATGTATGTTATGTGTGTGTGGGTGCTTTGGGGGAACTCACTAAGATTTCGGGCTTACAGTTGTGGTTTATTGTTTCAGGTGATTCCGGAGATCGTGGCAAGGCGAAGGCGTGATCGTACCGTTCCTCATGTTTTTATGATTCATGTGATATGGTTATGGGGGAATACTCTGATGTTTAAACTATTTTGAAAACATGATGTATGATCGTAACGGTTTTTGAACGAAATAAAATGTTTTAATTTGGTTGAAATTTTTGGTCGTTACTTTGGTATCAGAGCCATGATTTGAGTGAATTGGAGGAACATTCATGTGAATCCAGTCTCAAATCAAGGAGAGGTTTTCAAAAAAAATGGTTTTCAAAATAAGTAAAGGACGACGCAGAGGGTACGATTAGTCGGAGACAGTAAGTTACCCGAAATTACCATACAAGTTATTTGTTTTGAGATATATTAGAACAACATGCTAGTACTAGGCTAGGGATCCTCAGGAATTGCATGATAGGATTGCTTGATGTATGATGCCTGCTAGCCTAGGGTTCCTTGATACGAGCTATTCGCTATTCCTCTAGGGGTGAGGATTGAGTGCTTGCTATGTATGTTTGTACTTAGGGCGTTGTGGTGATACTTGAGACAAATATGGGTAGGTGTGGAAGGTAGTATGGGCCCGTACTACTGAAAGCACAGGACCCATACGCGTGTCAAGGAAGTTACAACCCCTAGGTTGTTGGTTAGAGGTTAGTTCTCGGCGGTTATGCGAGGTATCTAAGATTCTTATGGTTCATTTCAGCATGGCGGATACAAGACGTTTCGAGTCAGGATCCGGTTCGGGATCAGGATCAGGAGAGGGTGGTCAGGATGGATCAGCACCACCCGAGGTTATCGGTCAGATGAGTATCGAGGAGTTGGATGCTAGGATTCATGATATCCTGCGTGATGAGGTTGCTGCTATGTTCCGGGCTGAGTTACCAGAGCTGTTTGGGTCGATCAAGACCGCCATGGTTGAGTATTTTGATGAGCGCTATGCGGCTCATGCAGAGACAACAGCCGCGGCAGCCACAACGGCTGTGGCAGCGGCAGGGGGAGGAGCCAGTCGGGTCTTTTAGTATTGGGATTTCGACAAATGAAGCCCCCTACTTTCGATGGAGTTCAGGATCCGATCGTTGCTATGAGGTGGTTGTCAGACGTGGAGGGTTGCTTCTTCACATGTTCATGCCCTGCAGATCAAAGGGTGAGATGTGTCATGAACCTTTTGAGACTCAGGGTGAAGGATTGGTGGAGGTTGACCACGGGATCTTATTCTGAGGCGTAGCGGGCTGCGGTTTCGTGGGATCAGTTTCGAGAAATGTTTAGTACTCGTTATGTTCCGCAGGTTGAGAGATATAGGTTGGCCCAGGAGTTCCTAGAACTGAAGCAGGGTTCGGAGTCAGTGAAGGAGATCACCCGGATGTTCACTGAGAGGGCGATGTTTTGCCCGGAGTTTGCTTCGGAGCAGGCTCAGATGTCTTGATATCTGAGTATGCTCAAGAGGGACATCAGGCAGTTTGTATCCACTCAGAGGTGTAGTACCTTGTTGGAGTTGCAGGAGGCTGCTAGGCGACACGAGTTAGATATTGAGCTCTAGTTGAGAGAGCTGAGGCAGGCCCCGGTGCAGTCGTAGCCTGCACCGAAGCAGATGAGGTCCGCTGATTATCGACAGGGGGGTCAGAGGGGTCGCACTTGCGAGAAGTGTGGCAAGGTGCACAAGGGTAGTTGTCGTTATTCTTCGGGGTGCCACAAGTGTGGCAAGGAGGGCCACATACCCAGGGATTGCAGGCAGCAGGCTCCAGCTGCCGGAGTTCGACTTTGTTATCATTGTGATCAGGTGGGCCATATGAAGGCCCAGTGTCCTCTGCTAGCTGCCAGGTCAGTGCAGGCCCTAGCGCCAGCAGCTTTGAGACTTACTGACGGAGGTCAGGGTCGAGCAGAGCCTCCGAAGGCTCCAGGGAATGCTTATCAGCTTGTGACCGAGGAGATCAGATTTGAGCCAGAGGTGTGATTCGGTATGTTTTTTGCCTTATCCTGTTTATGTTGTGGTTATGAGATGTTGTTCTTGCATGAGATGTTTTAGTGTTGTATGTGTTAAAGGAGAGCGAGTATTAAGGGTTTTTAGAAGGTTATCATCCAGTGTGGAATTCGTGAAGGAGGGAGGTTATGGTTCAAGAACTCGGAAACATTCAGCAAGAACTTAGGTTCCTTGAAGTTCGGTGTATTAGCGGTTCGATTGAGCAACGTGTTAGCTTCGCCACCAAAGGGTGGTGGTTAGTGCTCTAAGTGGGGGAGAATTGGAAATTCTCGGAGGAGCCGCTGGTTGTAGAAGGTTGCCCGGTGCGGCTTGAACGTCGCTATTTGGGCGGTGCTATGAGGCGGTTTGGTTATAGTAAGGGCTTGTATGTGTCGAGGAAATGTGAAAGGCTATGTATGGATTGTTGGTTATATGATTAGTCTCTGAGTATTTATGCATGTTATGAGATAGCAGTGGGCACCGCTAAGGGGTGAGGTATAGCGAGGATCTGTCGCTGGGACAATGTTGGATGATGCGTAAGCATGTTTTCAGTCTCCTCGGAAGAGGAGGGGGATCGTGACTCCAGTTTGGAGGTTGGGACAGAGGAAAGTGAGATAGCAGGTTAACAGATTCAGGAGCAGTCTGGACCGGTGATGAGGACTGTGTAGAGATATTGCAGTCAAAGGTCAAGGACCTAGGGATCGTGTTAGGGAAGTATGAGTAGGTTACACTCAGGTGTGGCGAATCGGAGGGTTCGAGGGTGACTCAAGGACAAGGTCCTTGGTTCTGAGTATGGTTATCGGTTTGAGTTATGTATGTAGAGGTATTCTAATCTGGGGTATTCCATTGTGAGGATGACCGGACCCTATGATTGATTGGACCTGATGTGTTTGGTATTCCAACCCGAGGGTTGATTGGGCTAAACATGTGTAGGGATACGAGGGTATTCCATCCTAGGGATGAGCGGACACATTGTAGGCATGCATGGTATTCCAGCCCGAGGCTGATTGGGCCAAGAATGAGTGTTGGTTTTGGTGAGAGTATCGATGAATGTACGTTTGGGTATGAGTTAAGAGAGAGCAAGTGTGCCCGACAGCAGAGTATGACTCGTGGTCCTGTTTTTCAGGTTGGGAATTCAGGTTCCCACGGTGGAGTAGTCTCTTTTTATAGCAATGGGAAGAGGTTAGGGGATGGTTAGTTTGGACGGCCTGTCTGGGAGACGGATCCAATCTAAGTTTCCAAGTTCAGGGCTTTTCAGGGAGGTAGGTATTTTCGTCTGCATGAGAAGGAGTAGGTATCTCTTCGAGATGGAGTTCCAGTGGGGTTAGCCTCCCATGGTGGTCGTCACGCTTTAGGGGCGTGAATGTGCCTTTCGGGATTTCGGGTAGCCAAAGTTGGCACTTGGCGATTTCAAGGGTGAAATCATATTTAAGTGGGGGAGAATTGTAACGTCTCGTTTTAAGACTAAGTATTTATGGATTACCGAGATCAAGGGTAAGGGCGTTTTGTTCTTTATGGGCTTTGGGTTCACTCGAGAAGGTTTCGAGACGGGGTGTATTGCCAGAAGTGTAAGGCTTCTAGCCGCCTTTGCGTGGATATAAAGTCCGTCGGAAACGAACTTAGAATAAAGGAGTTATGACACTTTGAAGATAGTGTCAATATTGGTCCCTAAAGGAAATATTTGGAAAAGGGGTCCTAGGCATGCACGGAGTGCATACATGTGATTGGTTGGGTACGCCCAGCGTAAGCTAGGTTACGCCCAGCGTAGAGTGGTTAAATGAACGCGGGTGTTGGGGGCGTATGCCCAGCGTACAGGATGTACGCCCAGCGTATGTCTAGTGTCCAGAAAACCTAATTTTAGGGCCAACCACTATATAAGGAACATCATGGTTCCAACCCTAGCCTCTATATTTGCCCTCTTACCCTCAGAAACCCTAAGTGGTCGTTCTTCTTCCATTGTTGGCGATATTTGACCTTGGGGAGCTTGGTTTGGCAAAGGAGAGCCTTGAAGAAGAAAGAAGAAGTTGTCAAGGAAGGAGTTGGGTGGATGGAGTTCGTAGATCTGGGAAGACATCATCTTCTGGAGCCTTTTTGAGATATAAAGTCTCTTGCTTGACCTCTATTTTGTGTAGATCTTGGTGTTATGAAGTTCTGACACCATTTCTTGTCCCAAAAACCCCAAAGTGATGCATGATGCGAGTTGGTTGAGATTAGCTATCCTTTCAGACCTTAGGAGAGGTCTTGAGTGAGAAAAATGAGGTCCTAATGGCTTTGATTGTCTCATGTGTGATGTAGGTGAGACTTAATGGATTAAGACCTTGAGTTAAGAGCTTTATGGACGTCCCAAGTAATAAATTTTAAGACTTTATGAATCCTAGGCATGTTTGGTCGATGGATCTGAAGTTTGTGCTTAAGAGTTTAAGCCATTAAGAACTTAAGAGGAGTTTTAGATCAGTGCGCGTACGCCCCACATCAGTTGATGTACGCCCAACGTAGTCGTCAGTGTCCCGTTTCTAGTCTGCAAGAATTGAAGTACGCCCAACGTACCAAGAGGGCCATGCCCAGCATACTCCCTCTGTTGGGTTTTCAATTTTGGGCCTCGAGTAATTGGGTTGTTTATGGACTAGTGGGCTTGGCCTGTGACTGAATATTATGGATGGAGTAATTTAGACCCACTAATTATTATGGACCTTGGATCTAGGCCCATTTGGTGAGGTGGGCCTAATTTAGTAAATTGGGCCAATATTGGGCTTTGCATGAGGATTTGGTTTTGGGTCTTAGCCTAATAAGAGGATGATGGACTTAATGAGTGTTGTGGGCCCTTAGCCTAAAAAGTCAAGATGGTTTCTAATATGTTGGTTTTCATATGATAGTTTGGATTTCCGGTGAGTCAGCGGTCAGAGATTTGAAGGATTTCGGCAGTTGCAAGGTGAGTTTTCCTCACTGTACTCAAGGATCTAAGGCACCAAGGCCGGCCCTTTGAATTGTTGTTAGAGCTTGTTATGTTATGTGATGATATGCTTGCTAGTATCCTGGTAGACAGGATAGTGTTATGAGGATATGCTTTGTTAACTTAGTATCCTAAAGAAATGGATAGTTGTATGACGGCTAGTTTTGTTGGATCAGCACCCTGGTAGTTGGGTAGTGATTATTTATAGACCGGTAGTTGGTCTTTGCCTTATGTACGCTGGTAGGAGGTTACCTACGGGTTATGTATGTTGAGTAGTAGCAGAGGGTATTCCATCCCGGTAGGATGATAGGGCCCTAGTGTGTTGGTTCTGTAGAGCGTTATGTGGTTGCCTGTTATCTGTACATGTCTACTAGTGTAGATTAGCATTCGAACCCGATGGTTGTGGTCCAGGAGTATTCCATCCAGGTAGGATGATCGAACTCATAGTGGTTTGGCATTCCAACCCGATGGTTGAGGGGCCTGGGGTATTCCATCTCGAGGGATGATTGGACCCATAGTAGTAGTAGTTACTGTATGTATAGGAAGTGGGGCATTCCAACCCGATGGTTGTGGTCCAGGAGTATTCCATCCCGGTAGAATGATTGGACTCATAGTATGTTGGCATTCCAACCCGATGGTTGAGGGGCCTGGGGTATTCCATCTTAAGGGATGATTGGACCCATAGTAGTTATTGTTGTATGTATAGGTGTTTAGGCATTCCAACCCGATGGTTGTGGGCCGAGAGTATTCCATCCCGGTAGGATGATTGGGCTCGTGTTATGTAGGCATTCCAACCCGATGGTTGAGGGTCGGGGGTATTCCAACCGGAAGGTTGCTTGGACCCTTAGTATGTTGTTCTTTGCTATATGCGTATGTTATGTGTGTATGGGTACTTTGGGGGAACTCACTAAGTTTTCGGGCTTACAGTTATGGTTTATTGTTTCAGGTGCTTCAGGAGATCGTGAGAAGGCGAAGGCGTGATCGTACCGCTCCTCATGTTTTTATGATTTATGTGATATGGTTCTGGGGGAATAATTTGATGTTTAGACTATTTTGATAACAAGATGTATGATCGTAACGGTTTTTGAACGAAATAAAATGTTTTAATTTGGTTGAAATTTTTGGTCGTTACATCAGGATTCCGGTTGATTCTTGTTTGACTTGAAACCCCAGAAACATGGTCATTTACCCAAGAGAACTCATCTCGAACCTCTTCTTCATCACAGCTTCGAAATCCTTGCACAACTGTGGACACGTTGACCCGAATATAATGTCATCGACGTATATTTGCATAAGCATTTGATCGGCACCAACATGCTTAATGAACAGGGTTTAATCGATTATTCCCCGTGTATATCCATGCTCAAGCAAGTGCTTCGTAATAGTTGCATACCACGCCCTTAGAGATTGATGTAACCCATATAAAGCCTTGTCCAACTTGTAGACGTGATTTGGAAACTTTGAATTGACAAACCCATGAGTTTGATCAACATAGATTTCTTCCATCACAACGTCGTACAGGAAGGCAGTCTTGACGTCCATCTGGTGAACCATGAAGTTCATGTAAGGAGCATACGCAAGGAAAATGAGAATAGCCTCCAAGAGAGAAATATGTGCATAAACATTGGTGTAGTCGAGACCCTCTATTTGCTGGAATCCACGGACAAGCAATTGTGCCTTATTCCACACAATAACCTTGGATCATCTTGCTTGTTTCGATAAACCTAGCACGTGTCAAGGGACTTCTTGCCTTTAGGTAATTCAACCAATTTCCAAACCCCCATCTTTTCGAACTGATTCAATTCTTCATGCATTGCATCAACCCAGGTGGGCTCATTCAGTGCCATATCGATATTCGTTGGCTCTATTTGAGATATGAAGCAAGAATAGAGAAATGTGTTGACGTATCCACTCTGACTTCGCGTTCTAACACTATCGCCCAACTGACCAATGACGTTTTCGATTGGGTGATCGCATTGAATTCTGGAGGGAAGCTCCCGGCTGATGTCATTGAGCGTTACAGGAAGGTTGTTGATGTTGATGGGTCCGTTATCTGCTGTATCAGACACCTCAGATGATCTGAAATCATTATAAGTGCTGGCAACATACTCGTTAGCAATCGGTTCAGGAAAGAGTAACTCCATGAAAGTCTAAGTTGCAGCGAAAGGGTCTCTGGTCATGAAGTCTCTTTCTGCAGGTGTAAGAGGAGTGGCTTCAGCATCGGGATCAGTTCTTTGGCATGGCGAACTTGAGGAAGTACTTGTAACAACTTCATCCACCACAGGAGTTGTAGAAGGCACCAATGGTGGTCTGTACACAACATCTTCTTCTTCATCTTCAATAAATTCTTTCAAACTAGAGCAGGAACCAGACGAATCATTTGAAGACACACTGAATAATTTGAAAAGAGATGTGTAATAAAATAACCAATCTGGACCGACTCAGGCATCCGTCTCGTTCTCCTCCAACCAGCGCATGTCGAAAGATTCTACTATATGCTTTCTCTTCTTGTTGTAGACCTTGTACGTCGTGCGAGCAACATAACCCACAAGGTAACAATCATCAACCTTGGTGTTGAATTTGGGGTTTGATTCCAGATGAAGGAGGGTGCAAGGACAGCCAAAGATATGGAAATCACTAATAGATGGATTGTGATTGTAGAGAATCTCGTACGGGGTCTTCATCTATGTTTGTTGATCAGGACATGATTTTGAACATAGCATGCCGTGTTGATCGCCTCGGCCCAAAATAAAACCAGAATTTTAGAGTCACATAACATCATCCTTGCGGTGTCTTGTAGTGTTTCGTTCCGCCGCTCAGCAACACTGTTTTGTTGCGGTGTACGAACGACACTATATTGACACACTAACCCTTTTTCCACACAAAAATGATCGAGAATGGAATTCTTGAATTCCGTCCCATTGTCAGTTCTGAGCGCCTTCACCCGGTGATTGGTCTGGTTCTCTATCATCACAACAAACTTCTGAATCAGGTTAGCAACCCCAGCCTTGTTAGACAAGAAGAAGACCCACGTGAACCACAAGAAATCATCTATCAATACCAAGCAGTATGAATTTATGTTGATGCTAAGGAAGTTAACCGGACCATATAGGTCCATATGCAATAATTGGAGCATCCGGTTGATCGAATTAACCTGTTTTGGTAGGTGTGGCTTTCTGTGATGTTTACCTTGAGCGCAAGCCACACATTTTTCAAACGTGATGAAATCTTTGACAGGAAGCCCGCGCACTATTTCATTTTTTGCAATTCGATTCAGGTTCTTTGCGTTAGCATGTCCGATCTGACGATGCCACAACCTAGCATTGTGCTTGGAAACCTTTGAGAAGAGACAGGTGACTTGTTTAGGAAGATCGTTATTCATGTCAATGATATATGCATTTCCATCTTGTTTCGATTTCACAAGAATCCATTCATCTGGGATGACAATGCATGGATTCAAAATTAGACATTGAGTAAATTACACGAATGGTCCCTATGGTTTAGGGTAATTTACGTGTTTGGTCCCTAACTTATTTTTTAACTCAGAAGGTCCCTACTATTTGTTTTTGTTACGCGTTTGGTCCCTATCTTATCTACAAAAAAACTATTTTGCCCTTGATTTTTTAATTTATTTAAATAAACACACCCCCAATCCCACCCCCTTACCTTACCTTACCTACCCCACCATTTTTTCCTATTTAAATAATAGTCTTCTTATGTAAGACAGGGACTAAACGCGTAACAAAAACAAATAGTAGGGACCAAGCGCGTAACAAAAATAAAAAATAGGGACTTTCTGAGTTAAAAAAATAAGTTAGGGACCAAACGCGCAAATTACCCCAAACCATAGGGACCATTCGTGTACTTTACTCTTAGAGATTCTTTATCGGTCAAACGCGTTAAGTAGCCTTTGTCACAAATTTGAGAGACACTCAACAAACTGTGCTTCAACTCGGGTGCGTAGTAGACATTCTCGAAACTTAGCACTCAATTGGAAACTGTTCCCCTTTGAGTGATCTCTCCACCATCCCCTCCCGCAAAGGAAACATATCCCCCATTAAAATTTTGAATGTTATGCAACTAGGAAATGTCTCTTGTCATGTGTCGGGAACAACCGTTGTCGACATACCATGGCTTGGCGACATTCCTCTGCCGCTGTTCCTGCACAATGAGCAGGATCAATTAGATTTGGGGACCCAGGTCATTACAACCATGGTTTTACCCTTGACATTCACAGATTTATCCTTTTGGTTTTTCAGTTTTTAATTACAATCAGATGCACCGTCAAAAGATGACAATGATTGGACAGGTGTAGATTTGCGCACCCACTGATAATTAGGTTTACAAGAATTCATAGGTGATTTAGAAATATTTTTCTTTTTCTTTGAGCGTTTACATTTTCGGCTAGGATTAGTCAAAGATCCAAAAGCGCCTTTTGATAAAATTGACCTTGGCTTAGTCGCATTCGATTTCGGCAAAACACCTGTGGCTGGTTTAGTGAAAACCTGTTTTTTTTCGTTTTAAGATCAGCCCTTTTCTTGTCATTATTAACTTTCTGATCATCATCACGAAGATGATATTTCGAGGAATTTCTCGTTAGAGACCTTCCTCGAGACTCATTTTCTCTTCTTGGTGTTGAAAAATGTACAAATGCCCTATTAGGACAGTTGCAAGCAATGTGGCCGACAATACCACAGTTGAAACATATTTGTTTTTTATGGTTAGAACTGGTACCGCCTTTATCAGATTTTGTGCTCTTTTTGTCTCTTTTAAGTTTCCCACACGTGCAAGTGCAAGAGTCAGATTGTGTGATAGGTGTAGAAGGTATGGATGTGCTAGTGTTAGATTCAACAAATTTAACAAAGACAACACCAAATTTATCAGAATCATTAGAGTTTGACACCAAATCATCACAAATCAAATCAGTTTTAACAGACACAGACTCATCACTATTCAAAATAGGAACACTAAATTTTGACACAAAGTTATTATCAGACTCAATCTTTTCATCCTCGTGCTTTCCCTGACCTACTGGCAAATCTGCAAAGGAAGTAGAAATGTTAGTATCTAACTCCCTAGCACTACATTTTGTTGCATGTTCAGTAGTTGGTTTGCCATAAACCATAGATGGCTCTCGGTCAATCTCCTCCTAAGGCAAAGGTTTAGCAGTGTAACTGTGATTGGATGGAGGAGGGACACCCTCATAAACTATTCCTACTTGCTTTTGGTCCTTCCACTTCATTTGTTTTTCAATTATTGTTTCCACTTTCTCACTTGACACATCGAATTTTTTAAAGTTAAAATCAGCATTTTCAAAACGTATCTTCAATGTGTTAAGTTCCTTAGTGACAGCAGCAAGTTCTTTCTGAAGGTATCTATAGTTAACACACTTGTTGTTGTAATCCTCTTGAAATTTTAATAAAGTCCTTAGTCTAGGCCTCTAACTATTCTTTCAATGGTTTCTGACCTTTCCTAAGGGTGTACCGCTCATACATAAGTTCCTCGTTCTCCATATTTATTAATTCAATTTGCTCACGTAAAAATTTAGCAGTGTTAATACAAGTTTGAGAACAAGATATTTCACTGACCTCTGACTTTGCAGGCTCTCGAGTGGTCTGCACCTTAAATGCGAATTTCATTTCCATCATCTCCACCTCCGGGTCCACTTCAGCTTATCCTACTTGGATGTCATTGATCTGGGCAAGATGCGCATTTTCAGGTCCTGAAATGTTCAGGGCCTAAATCTGTTTAACACCCATAGATCGGGGCTAGTCAATTTAGAGACGATAAGTGTCGAAAATGACTTTTTGATAGAAGATTATTTATAATGAATAATCTTAACCAAGTTGTATTGGTCGTGACAAGGATTTCGGATATATAAAGAACATCGAAATCCGAGTTATAACGAAGAAGTTATGACCTGTCGAAGTTTCACGACAGAACCGGCACGACGTTGTGTAACTTAAATAGTGAAATTACGATTGAATGATTTTTAGTCTTAACGATCTAAACAAAAATTTTGGTGTTCGTTAAACCGAGAGTGTGCATAAAAAGAACGCCAAATCTTACTTCGTATGTGGAAGTTAAGATTTTTCTAAGTTTCGGACTAGCAATATGCAGCTCGGAATTCAAATTATAGATCGAATGATTTTTAGCCGACATAACCTAAACGAGAATCGAAGATCTTGTCGATAGTAGTTTAACAGCAAAAAGACAAACGAAAACAGATGTCGGATGAAGAAGTTATAACGGACTTTTCCTGTCTCGACCTGTTAAAAATATAATATTAAAAATGAAGTCAAAATTAGGCGACAGAGTCTAAACAAAATTTGTAGAGTATAATCTCACCTACATGTGGATATAAAGAACGTCAAAAACGAAGTTCGTATGCAAAACATATGAATTTTTGAAGTTCCGGGCACAAACTTCGAAGCTTATCCGAAGAGAACGCGTTGCATTTGAGGGAATGCCTCGCGTTCGCATGCAGTTAACATGCATCTCGCATCTTGACACATCTGAAGCCACACACCAACCGGAACGCGTTGCGTTCGGGAGCCAAGCCTATCATATCTTCCCTAATACTCGAAGCAAGTCCCGAAGCCCGAAGATCCCAAGATAAAAAGTTTTTGAGCCAAAACTTTGTCCGCGTGAAGTGTAGTTTTTTAGAAAACATTACGGTTTCATCAAAGAATATTGTTTTTAGGGACGAAGTGTTATCCAATCGACATCTTATCATGTGAGTGTGTAGTCACTTTCATCTTACACATAGATATGAAGTATTTTTATATAAAATATGTACTATGTGAATATATATATATATATATATATATATATATATATATATATATATATATTATTTGTTTATTTGAGATGGATGTTGAATGAATGATTTATACAGGTTTAAATGATTTAAACTGTATATGTATTTCATACATATAATTATGATAGTTAAAAGATGGGTAGATTAAAGATGAGATAAATAATGAGCGATGATATATGAGTGATAAAATATGGTGAGAAGCGATGACCCAAGCGATGGCCCCATCATCTAGCAGAGTATGGATGACAACCATAAACTATTCTAGACAGTTTGTGGAACACTAGCAGGCTCACAAACAGTAAGTGTGTGAACTATATGTTCATCAGATGTACTCTAAAAACTCATTGATATGGATTGCAGGGCAAATAATATTGTCGATAAATGGCAGCTATGGACTTATTACCTGTTGTATAAACCTTGGCGACGATGTGACTTCGTGCCTATTCCTTCGGAGGAATCCTTAGGAATGAATGAAAGACGATTCTTAATAAATGATAGCTATGGACTTAGCATATGTTGTATAAAACCTGGCAGCAAACACGTGTGGTACACCTTGAAAATACAGGAACCAAACCAGTGATCAAACAATTGGATCAAGAAGATGAACAATCAAGCACAAGAACAAAGAAAAAGAAAAAATTAATCAAGCAATGCACGCGTATTGTAGCTGGGCCGCAAACACGTCTGGTACACCTTGAAAATACACACATACACCATGAACTTTATCTGACAACGTTACTAACACATTCTTACAGACACCTATTTATAGGGACAGACCAACCGCAAACATGGTTGACGACCGTGAACACCTACACTGTAAATACACAAATGCAACAAGACCAAACCCTATAAAGACACATACATAAAGAAACCTAGCCCAAACCATATAATGTAACCTAACATAGTTAAATGTTAATCTAGTCGAAAAGGGTTGTATGTCCTAATTGAACAAGATTTTTCGATTGGGCTAACGGCTTACATGATCATTTTGTTAGGTGATATATATGGAAACTTAACTAGTCTGGTGACAAATTGTTAACATGTGTAGTTAGTGCTCAAGTAATTGATCACCATCATTGATATAGTGGTGATTTTTATACAAGTCCTAATGAAATTGAAATATTGTCCAAATAGGTTTGGACATGTGATGAATTCGAATACAGTGCTAAGATGAAGGCCAGAATGATAGTTAGTCTTCACTAACTAACTAGGTGGCTAACCACACTTCTTTCTAGACATATGATTATTATTGTTTAATATAATAATACCATATTATAATTGTTTCAAAATAATATATTATTGGTTAAAAATCTATAGATTTGTATTTAGTTTAGAGAAAATGGTGAATTTGTACGGTAGAAATTAAAAAAGTTTATTACTATGTGGAATAGTGAGTTGGCTTAGGTACATTATAGATAAACCATATTATATAGATTGAATAAGTAATCTAGTTTTATTGAATGTGAGTACTGGAGTGTTGGTATTTTCGTTTAATGGCTACTAGTAACGAATAATTTATATAGTGGAATATTATGGTGGAATGTATAGATATAGTTTGGTTAATAACTTTTATATGGTGTGACATAAGTTTTCCACTATATTAGACATGACATTTTATGTGTGTTGTACGATGGGATATTGGTGTATCGTAGTGTAAAAATATGTGTTATACAAACGTATTGTTACTAGCCGTAAGGTAGTATGGTGATGTTGTATGCCTTAGATGCAATCATTACAAGAACAATATTAAAATATGATTCTATGGACCATAAATTAATAGTTCTATGGGAAAATGTCAAAACATTATTTGAGAATTAAAAGTCAATGGAAGACTAGGTGTTTATAATGTTATACTTGTTGATAATTGCTTGAAAGAGGTGTAGTGCGGGTGACTGTAATACCATCATTTGAGGAATGCAAGTCAATGACGAACTTTGTTTCTGTAACACTATACTTGTAGATTGTTTAGAAAGAATTAATAGAATGCTTAGTGTTGTAATTACCACTATATGAGAATCGTTTGTTCTTGGTATGCTTAGTATTGTAATTACCTCTGTACTTTCTTCGATGCAAGTATTCATTGCAGTGGTATGCTTAGTGATAAAAATACCATTGTAATGGAATATTATTAGTGATGTTACAATCACCTTTTGGTGTCTTGGTGATTATAACACCATTGTATTGGGATAACCTTCTGGTGGTGGTTTTCAGACTGTAACACAATTGGGTTATGAGGATGTGTAAATGCTTGTATGTTAGTATTGTATTATGATAGTAGCCTTGGTGGCTGTATTGTTATATTTTTTATTATCATTGGAAAATTACAATTTAATACTAGCATTGGTGGTTGAAATAATGTACTTGTAAAGGAATATATTGTAATGAGAGGTTGTACGACTGTAATGCCAATTAGAGAAATTTTGATTGTATAAATTGAGTACTTCTGACGAGAGATGAAATGAAACTGATAGTAGCTTGCTTGGATGTAAGTATATGATGAATAATATATGGCAAAGTTGGTGTCAGTAATATCGTATTTGTGTATTGAATGAATAGAAAACAAATTAGTATTATATGGTCGAGAATGAGATGATATATTTAGTTGTGTAACTAGTTTATATCTTGTCGATATGGTTACTCACTAAGCTCGTTGTAGCTTACCATTTTGTTGTGTGTATCTTTCATGTTCAGCTTAACTTATTAGTATGAAGTGGAGTTAGTAGCGTCCATCTTGAATTGTTACACAAGGTTATTACAAGATTCTCTTGATAATGGCTTGTAATGATTTGCGATACGAATGTACAACAAAAATTGTTATGATTCATGTAACAAAAATGAATATTTTTGGTGTACTTTGTATTAAATAGTCGGGAGTTACACTTGTTATGGTTGGAATTTATATCCTACCACTTTTAATATCTTCAACTCATGTTGATATCCCAAGTAGCCTAGGATTTTGGATTTAGTCAATATCTGGAGACTACCATCGTGTTTCTTCTAATATTTTATGCAGGGTTTATGAGCTTTACTATAAAGGAGCAAACCAGGTCAAAAGCACATATTCAAAGCCTTATGAACTTTGAAGATGATTGAGAAAATCTGATCAAGGAGGATCCCTACAAGATCGGATTAATTTGTTATTATCAACATGTATAAAAGCCTAATTGATCAACATTCCTACGTGCATTCTCGCTTTTATTCTCACTCTCATTCTCTCGACACTTTAGTACTTTAATACTTACTACATGATCATCTAACAGTTGTAATTTTATTTCCATTAATATAAGTTCTAAGGTAGGTGATTTCATCACATCAAGATGTTTTATGACATAAATCCAAAAGGATTGAGGTTTTTCCTTGTATATCATTGTGTTCTTGTATTTGCTTTTAATTATTTACTACCGGTTAATCGATAACGACATTTTCTGAAATTTACTTGATTGCTTATTTAATCTCGTTGTCAAAACTATCAATGTATTATGTGGTATTGTGGCACCTTTTTTCAGTATCTTGAGATTTGTTATATTTGTTATATGAATTTACTTATAAAACAAATTTCACACTATTTTTGTCTGAAACACTTCAAATACACTTATTCTCACTTTGGAACATGTTAGGTCTATTAAATTGTTTCCTAAATACTATTGATATCTTCCCAGGATCTTGGTCACAACAAAGATCTTCAACATGTTTCAAGATTTCGAGCAATTTAGTTTTATATATCTTATTTTAAACTCCACACTACACTTACTAATTTCGTTAAAAAAGTAGACTATCATGTTTTGACAAAAACAATTTGGCGTCATCCATATGACAAGTGGTGTTATTACATTGTCTAACTTAAGGTTACTCATAATGTTTTTTCCTCGATTTTCAATCACTTATACCTTTTGAACCATACCGATTGCAATAAAAACTGTTTTTAAAACATTGTTTATAAAAATATGAATTCAATCCACTTACCTATTTTATTTACAAAAATGGCTTTTTCAACCATTTTTTGAAAATTTAAGAAGGCAGATAACAAAAAACGATTAGGGATCTAATATAATAAGATTAATAACTATTTGTGTGAGAATGACATTAAGCATTTTATTTAACTGGTTATAACCGGTTAGGCGTTTAATTAAGATTAGTTGTTAGATAAAATAATAAATTAACGAAACGATTGAAATATATTTTCTTTTAAAGATAAGCCCAGTTAAAACCGTGATAGAAATCAAACATATCACTGTACTTGTGGTCTGCTCCAATATTGTTGTTTTAGTACATAGGCAACAGCATATATTTAATGGTGTATTAATGAATGCACGTGTGGCTTGGTGTTTGATGAATGTAAATACTATTATTTATTTCAAACATTTTGTCATACGCTACAACTATGCGTCAGACCAGTCAAAACAAGTACCTGTTTCAATCTCAATTCAACATTTCTTTAAAGAAAGTTTCATGCAAATGCACTCTAATAAATGTAAATGTAATGACGTCTTTGAAAGGAGTACGATGGGAGATCGTATATGGTTTATTTCATCACATACATTAGACAATTGTTCGTAGGTTGCGTAGACGAATCCTAGTATGTTGCATGAGAATTCAGTTATATAGTTAAATAATAACTCTTATCAAATTATTATTAAATATCTCTAATTGAAAAAGAATGGTTGTAGTAAAACAAACGGGTAGTTAACCTATTGGTTTTATTAAGACAAAATTGCAAAAATGGTTTTTATGGTTTGTCAATTTCTTTGAGTAAGGTATAAAAAAAAAGTTTATTAGCAAAAAAGATCCATATTTGGTGTTTTTGTTGTGGTTTTGGTTTCTACCTCGTTAAGTTTAACGACATTACTGTTAACTTTTGGCAAATAATGGATTTACCTCTGGGACCATTTCTACAGTTTTAATTCTTTTAATTATTTTTTTTTAACTTTTTTCTTATTGTATTATTTTTTTTGTTGGATTAATATATATTAATAAATATTATTTTTAATATATTATATTTATATATTAATAATTATTACTTTACTACTATTAATTTTTTTAATTATTTTTTATGAATTTCTTTTTTATTGCATTAATTCATTTTTAATGGATTATTGTATATTAATAAATATTATATTTAACATATAATATTTATCTATTAGTAAGTGTTACTTTATTGGATTACTAATTTCATTTATTTATTTTTTAAATTTTTTTTATTATGTTAATTCTTTTTATTAGATTATTAATTTAAATTTATTATTTTTATTTATATTAAATAATGTTTTTTTAATTGCTTTTATTTTCTTTTAATTTCTTTCTTTATTGTTATAAATAAAAATGCCACAAAATTTCATCCACCCCACTTTTCCTAATTTATTTTAAATATTTGGAAGATAACATATTTTTGACATTACCACCACCATCACTCAGTCACAACAAACCACTATCGTGTTGTCTCCAACCCTGTTACAATATATATATATATATATATATATATATATATATATGTGTGTGTGTGTGTGTGTGTGTGTGGGATAGGAAATATACATTACAGCCCCACCTAAACTTAGGTACTAAACCTCTCAAATATGTCGTTTTATCATGCTAAATATACCCGGTTTGGTTTTACTTGGTAAATATCTCATCCTCCATAACATTTCTTATCGTTTTACCATCTCTGTTTTCTTTCTTCAATTATTGTTTATTACTTCACCCAAGTGAACATTACTAAACCCTAAACCTAAGCCCTAAACCCTAAATTTAAACCCTAAACCCTAAACCTAAAATCTAAACCCTAAACCCTAAGCCCTAAACCCTAAACCCTAAACCCTAAACCCTAAACCTTATTGTGTTGATCTTGAATTCACATCTTGAAATATTAATCGTGAATCCATTAACCGTAATCTTTATATAGTAAAACAATTTATTTTCAAGAGGTTTAGTATCTAAGCTTAGGTGGGGCTGTAATGTATATTCCCTTTTCCCATATATATATATATATATATATATATATATATATATATATATATATATATATATATATAATTTAAGTAATCATTCACTAAGTGAGATCATCGTATGTACATGTATCTAAATTTGTTATATATTTCAATAAACTTATGATTTTAACTTATGATTTTGACATATATAATTTTCCTAAAAATAATTTTACATGAAATATGCAAAAGTGTTGCATCACATCATTGAAAATTGGTCGGACAACCACCAATAACCTTCATCGATTGTTCGGCGGAAACCCCACCGACTAGTTACACCCAATGCCGCCAATAGCCACCTAAGACAACCTCATCACAATCCTTAGTAATACTCTATATCTGCCACTAAGTTAGCCATATTCTGCTACAACCACCAGGAGGTCCAATCTAAACACTGTTGGTCAGCTCCTCCATTCGTTGCTTTTTACCACATAGCGTCGTTGTATCATGTCGTTGTAAATCATCAATCATCGACAACAATTTGCCATTCTCGACAAAAACTACACAAGTCAACTACCCACACAATGTGCAATAAACCCCAGAAAGCATGCAGCCTCCAGTCGACCATTTATTATAAATATCGCCATCCATGACAACAATGTTAGATCGAGGGTTTCCAAACCACCATAGCCACTGCAGGTGGTGGAAAAGTTGTAGAACTCGTTATTCGGTACTCATTCGGCCGATCGCCGAGTAGTGAATATTCGGATTTGGTAATTCATGTAAAAATATTTTTAGCGAAATTATATATGTCAAAATCATAAGTTAAAATCATAAAGTTATTGAAATATATAAAAAAATTTAGATACATGTGAATACACAAAATAATCTCACTTCGTGAATAATTACTGAAATTATATATATATATATATATATATATATATATATATATATATATATATATATATATATAGTAACAAGGTTGGAGACGGCCCGATAGTGGTTCGTTGTGACTGAGTGATGGTGGTGTTGTTGTCCAAAATATGTTATCTTCAAAATATTTAAAATAAATTAGGAAAGGTGGGGTGGGTGAGATTTTTTGGTACTTTTATTTAAAATAATAAAGAAAGAAATTAAAAGAAAGTAAAAACAATTTAAATTTTTTTTATTATAAATAAAAATAATAAATTTAAATTAATAATCCAATAAAAAGAATTAACGCAATGAAAAAATTAATTAATTGAAATTAATAGTCCAATAAAATAACAGTTACTAATAGATAAATATTATATGTTAAAAATAATATATATTAATATATAATAATACAATCAAAAATTAATGCAACAAAGAAGAAATTCAAAAAATATTAATAATAATAAAGTAATATTTATTAATATATAAATATAGTATATTAAAATAATATTTAATATTACATAATAATCAAATAAAAATAATACAATAATTTTTTTTTAAAAAAAGGTAATTAAAAGAATTAATATACAATAATTCAATAAAATGAAAATGAAAAATTGCATAATTGGTTCTTGTAGTTTGGTAAAAAGATAAAACTGCAGAAATGGTCTTAGGGGTAAATCCGTCATTTGCCAAAAGTTAACAGCCATGATGTTAAACTTAACAAGATAAGGACTAAAACCACAACAAAACCACCCAATAGGGACATTTTTTGCTATTAAACTTTTTTTTAGACCTTACCCAAATAAATTGACAAACCACAGGGACCATTTTTGCAATTCTGTCGTTTTATTAAGCATTAGTCGAATCTTCATACGTTGCGCTTGAATATAATTATTTAATTAAAATAATAACATTTAACAAAGTGTTATTTAATAGTTGTACATGAAAAACCAATGTCAGTACGAAAACAAACTCTATAGTTAACATATTATTAGTTTTATTAATTTTAATAAATTTATATCATTAGTTATTTCTATTATTAAATCATAATTTTACAGATCGTTTTATGTTGTGTAAATTATGTATCAAACATATATTGATTTCTATATAAAACAAATACAAAGTAGTATGAAAAAATAAAATACTACAACTTTTGATGATTTTATAAACGTTTTAAGTTGTGGAAATTATATATGAAACATATACCAATTAGTATATAAAATAAATAACAAATAGTATGAAAAAACACTATAGTTTTTAATAAAATAAAAGCACTACAATATCTACTATAACATTTACATCAAACAAAACTTATTAAACACTTATAAATCAATCAAAATCAATATTTAGAAATCAACATATATATATATATATATATATATATATATATATATATATATATATAGAGAGAGAGAGAGAGAGAGAGAGGGAGGGAGAGAGAGAGAGAGAGAGAGAGAGACATTGCTAAAAATATCCATGTTGAAATAACTATTGATGCAACAAAACTTATTTTTTTTCCGACTCGTTCATTTTGAATCACAAACATTTTCAAGCATATGATTTTTTAATCAAAATTTACTTATATGCTACTAATATAGCTACAATGCGTATATAAATAAATGGAAAATAAGAAGGGATTGCACATTATAACCATCAGTTTAAAACACTTTTGAATGTAGTGGAAATTACAAAGGCATGATTAATTACATTAAATTTGAAATCATAATTACATTTAAATTAAAAAACTATTGAGTTGTAGTGGGAGTTTTAAACTATTGAGTTGTGCCCAATAATATAGTATAAATATTTACAATTACATGTTATAAAAACAATATTATAAGCATGTATCATTGAAATAATAATTTTTATACTAAATTGTAACTAATATTATAATAATTTTAAGTATACCGTAAGAAAGATATAAAAAGTTTTGTGTGAACCAAATTGAATTAAGTTTTTAGTTTAAAATTATTTTAAACTATAGGTATTTTTAACTAATTTATAAATAATTTATTTGAATATTTTTTATTTCCTATACTACTACTACTACTATTATTATTATTATTTTTATTTTTATTATTATTATTATTATTATCATTATTATTATTGTTATTGTTATTATTATTTCAAATAAAAATAAATTTTTAATATAATATAATCTATTATTTAGTTTCACGTTATTTTAAACAATTACTATTTTTTACTTAATTAAAAACTATTTATTTGAAAATTTTTCATTATCATATTTAAAAAAAACTATTGTATTTTGGTATTATACTTTCATTTTTGTCCTTAAACCTATGAAATATTGGAAGATAATGAATGGTCTAAATAAAATGGTGATTTGAATTTCAAAACTATAGTAATTGTTATGTATTACGACCAGTCTTAAAATAAATATGTTAAGAGTAGGTTAGGGGAGAAAAGGTGTTACACTTGAGTAGTATTTTTATCACTTATATTTTCTTAAGAAAATATTAATATTTTATTTAATTTACTTTTCGTTTACGAATTACAATGAAAAACGAATAGGGAAAAAGTAAATTGAAAAATGTAATAAGATAATAATTTATTTTTATTACTATAAAATCATTTAAAATTGATACATCCTTATAAGTTTTGGTAGAACATAAAGAATCCATTTTTATAACACACATAATCATTGGTTTTTAACAATAAAGTCATATTATATTAAAAATCATTCGTTATAAGTCTTCATTATCACCAAAAATTTTGAATAATAATTGTAAACTCCTTTCATAAAAATCAATTATAAATAACTACATCGGTGTTATTTATAACCGAATAAGCGATAGAACAAACATAATATATAACTTATAATAGCATGAAATACATGTTGAATAATGTTCTCTTGAACATAAAGTATATTTTCTTAACATAAGAAAGAGAAAGAACATAAAGATACATACATGTTAACAAAGTTAATTGCTCCAACTGATAAATAACTTGAAGGTTGATTTACCAAAAGCTTATGAGAAGTAATTATCAGTCCCACTTCGTCATCATGTGATTATAGAAAGATTCATAACACATAAACTTCAAAAATGATCTCAAGTATACCTTTACAAACATACCTACATTTGAACCTTGGTTAATATCTAAAACTTTACATGCACCCAATTTGAGTTTACAAGAATTTATATTTGGAAAAGTTGCAATTGCTTTCTTACATCCATGGAAACACTCACATAACTCTTCAAGCCCTACAAATATAATCTATCATTTTGTGTTAACATACATGTAATGTGTAATCTACAAATTATATAGGCTAAATATTTTATTTAACTCATCAATTAGACAGCATGATTGGAAAAGTTTTAGGAGTTACAAATCATAATATTTTAATTAATCATAAATTATTTTTTATAAGTTGAATAGTCTTGGGAGATTCAAATGCATGGGGTTCAAGGAAAAGTGTTTGTTTTATAAGATACTAGATGAATGTCCGCGCGTTGCATAGAAATACCTATATAGTTGAAGTCTTTATAATATATATTTTTTTAATATAACAATAATGTTGTTGTCAAATTTGATATAATAATTTGTATACTCAATTGATATAATATATTGATTATTTTGAATTATATGATAATATATACATCTATTATAACTCCATAATCTAAATTGTTTGAATAACTTCTACCCGTGAGTTACACATGAATAAACTTAAATATAATATAATCACCAATATATATATATATATATATATATATATATATATATATATATATATATATATATACATATATATATATATATATATATATATATCATATTCTAAGTGAATGCCCGCGTGTTATGCATAAACACCTATATAGTTGAAGTCTTTACAAATATATGTTCTTTTAATATAGCAATAACGTTGTTGTTAAATTTAAAATAATAATTCATATATACTAAATTGATATAATATATTGATTATTTTGAATTATATGATAATATATACATCTATTATAACTACATAATCTCAATCGCTTGAATGACTTCTATCCATGAGTTACACATGAATAAAATTAAATATAATATATGGTTTAATGTTATTTATAGTTGTTGTTATTGTTAATCAATTTTTAAAAATTTATTTTCTTAAAGTTGTAATTTATATCATTATAATATATGAAAACATCAACAATTGTTTTTTGATTTTAAAGGTAACAATATAATCATTTATATAGAGTTATTTTTAGATATTGTTATTGTAATTTATTTCCAGCTACTTATTTGAAAACTTTTACCGATTATAAAAATATCTTTAGGAAATATTTTAGTTAAATTGAGATTACAATTTAGTTTTTGCATTTATCACTTTTAACTATTTACAAAATATTCTTTGGTTTTTTAAGTGGAACTGAAATTTATATTTAAGTTGACATTGTAATGTTATATTTACATTAACAATTTAAGTATTTTGTCCAAACTGTTTAAAAGTGGTAGCTTTAAACTAATAATAGTTTACATACAAAAACATACTAAATCTAATAAATTAAGTATAATATGTAAAAGTTAAAGAGATAACTTTATAAGTAGAAGTCAAGATATTATTTTAAAATTAAAATTTAGTATATTTATGACACTTTAGGTTTGATATTTATTTAACCTTATTAACCAACTTATAATCATTATTAGAAAGACACTATAATTAATCACTTTTAACTATTTACAAAATATTATTTTGATTGTTTAAGTTAAAATAAAATTTATATTTAAGTTGACCATGTAATGTTATATTCAAATTAATAATTTAAATATTTTATACAAATTGTTCCAAAATTGTATCTTTAAAATAATAATGGTTTACATCCAAGAATATATTAAAACTAATAAATTAAGTATAATATGTTAAAAGTTAACAAAACATAACTTTATAAGAAGGAGTAAAGATATTATTTTAATATTGAAATTTAGTTTATACATGATTACACTTTAGGTTTGATATTTATTTAATCTTATTAACCAACTTATAATTATTATTAGAAAGAAATTGAAAAGTCATGGGAGTTTCAAAAGAATGTGGTGAAAGGAAAAATGCATGGGAGTTTCAAATGAATGTTGAGAAAGGAAAACCGTTTCCTTTATAATATAGTATGATATGATATGATATGATTAGGCGTAACCTCGCGCGTTGCGTAAGAATGCATTTAATGGTTAAAATAATTATGGGAAAAAATAGAAATATATTGAAATTTATGTTTTTAGTCATGTTTTGGGAATTTACCAAATTATCAAATAACATAAAATCCATCAATTTATATTTTGATACTATCTAAGATAGTTCATACCTTATAAACTATACTTTTACTTTTATAATATCCAATATATATTATAAGTTTTGCTATAACATTAATATAATATACTTTTTTTTATATCCAATAATATTTTTTGGATAAAATAAAAATAAGTTGTTTTGAATGAGCTATTAATAAACAGTATTGAACTAATAAACTTTATATTACACTATTTATATTAAACCAAAACATCCAAGGTTTCATATATGAACTTTCAAATATTAAACATTGAAATTAAGAATGAAGTCATATCATTATACATAAATGTCATCAATATTTTTAAAATAAGTCGATTAGTCAATATGATATTTAATTTTAATTACATATTTTCTAAGGCGTACGTTTGACTTTATGTTGGTGCGCCGATAATCCTCTTCCTTAATTTGTAACTAAAAAATTAAGGTGATTAGGAATATAAAATAGATATTACTAAGCATTAATATAAATAATTAAAAAGAGTATATGAATGTCCTACCACCGGTTAAAGACAACATACCTCTTTAGTGGTATCGATTCCTATGTGAAATTGAAGTAGTCATTCTATGTATACCTTGTTTTCTAATTACATAAATAAATATGAGTAACCAAATATAAAAATGTTATCTTTATGTAGGAAAAATATTTTAGTTAACTAACAAATTAAATAATAAAAGTTTAAGAGTTAGGAGTTTCAAAACATTAATATTTTTATTAATCAATCAATTAAGTAACACATGTTGAAATTTTTACAATCATTATTAAAAAGCATTTGAAATATTAGATTTTAAATGAATTTTGGTTGAAGTGTTTTGACCTCTATTATAATATATATATATATATATATATATATATATATATATATAGAGAGAGAGAGAGAGAAAGAGAAAGAGAGAAGGAAAGTATAACATATGTATAAGTTTTAAGTAATTATCTTTTTGAAACGGTACAATTATAAAACAAAAAAAACATATTTAAAATATTTTCGACATCACCCTATATAACATATGATCAATATATTAACGATAAAACCACAATATACAACGACTGTATTACAATAATCCAAAAACGAAGAAAATATAAAAACGAATTAGTATAACAAACTTAAAAATTAAAAGCTCTAATACAATAGCATATCTCCAAAAATGGTCATAAGACGTCAACCCAATACAAAAACCTTTAAGTTTGTTTTTTTTCTGAAATTTGTATATGATTTTTATGCATGTCTTCCCAAAAAAATTGGCATATTTATAGTAAACTTTTCACTAAATGCTAATTAAACATAATATAAGTTATAAAATTTTGAGTGTTAAGTCATAATTAAGAAAACTTTTGAGTTGCATTAGTTAAAAAATGGAGTTTCAAATGAAGTGGTTTGAGGAATTTAAAAAATGGGGTTTCAAATACATGAGATTCAAGAAAAATGTTAGCTTTATAAGTACGTATGACTAGTTTATAACCCGTGCAAACCACAGTTATAAAATTAAATAAACTTTTATTGTAAAAACATAAAATTATTAATAAATTATTTTAAATAAATTATTAATTTTGGAGATATTTTTTAATTATATAAAATTATAATTGTTGATTTAAATAAATACATGAAATTATATCACCTCATAATATATATTAATTTTATTTTATTTTTTTTATTCTAATGTTATTAATTTAATGTAATTAGACTATGAAATTAAAATTTTAAATTTTAAATGAAGAATCAGTTATTAATTTAACGTAATTAGAATGATAAATTTAAATTTTAAAATTTAAAATAAAGAATTAACCGGTTGACATGTGGCATGATAGATGACATATAATATTAATGAGGACTTTTAATATTGTGACATTTTTCAATAGGAGAATAAACTTATTCGTTTATTAGAATAGGGAGATATACATAGACAGATAGATTATACTTTTAAATCAATGTGATGTTTACCATTACTTTATAATATTATAAACAGTTTAAAGTTATGTAAATTATATATCAAATGTATGATTATCTATATATCAAATAAAAATAGCATGAAAAAATAAATAGTAGAAAGTTCAATAATATAAAAAGTATTTAACCATCTATTATCACATTTGTATTAAAAAATATAATTTATATAAATAATAACAAAAAATATGATAAAAATAAACATTGCAACTTTTAATAACATAAAAACACTAAAATATATATTATAACATTTATATTAAAAAAACTTATTTAATACTAACATATCATAAAAAATACAAAATAAAATACATTTCATATGCACAAAAATGATTATTCAAAGATTCAACAAAACTATATATATATATATATATATATATATATATATATATATATATATATATATATATATTAAATTCTTAGTATATGAATGACAAATATCTTTACACACATTTGTTTTTATGAGCAAAACTTATTTATTTGCTAATAACATAAATTACAAAGTTATAAATGAGATGAAAATAAGAAGTCATTAGTCATTAGTAATAAATAACCATAATTAAAAAACTATTGAGGTGTAAGTACTCTATATACATAAATTACAAAATGTTTAAGTTGTAATGAAAGTTTCAAATGGATGTGGAGTTTGGAAATATATCACTATGATAATAGTATTAAAGCATTTGTGATATATACACTTAATCGATAATTTTATAAAGTGTTTAAAGTTTTCTAGTTATATACCAAACATATGATGATCTATATTTAACGAATTACAAAAAATGAAAAGAGTAAACACTATCATGAAAATACTAAAACATCCATTATAATAAATAAATAAATAAATAAATAAATAAATATATATATATATATATATATATATATATATATATATATATATATATATATATATATATATATATATATATATATACACACACACACATATGACAAGCCACAAAAATTATGAAAAAGAAACACTATGACTATAAATAACATAAAAACATAAAAACATCTATTATAACATTTATATTAAAAAAATTATTTAGCACTTAAAAATCATACAAAAAATACAAAAATCAACATACATCAGATATATAGAAACATTATTATCCAAAGATTCAACAAAATATAAAAAAGTCAACAAACATTTGATATATATATATATATATATATATATATATATATATATATATATATATATATATATATATATATAACACTATTATCTAAGATTCAACAAAACTAAATTTCTAAATCTTCATATTTAAATTACAAATCTCTTCGAACACATGAATATTTTTACGAGGAAAACTTACTTATATATTGTTAATATAAGTTATAAAGTTATAAATGAGAGTAAAATAAAAAAACATTAGTTATTACTAATTAATAAGCATAAGTTAAAAACTCTTTAAATTGTAAGTACTATATATATATATATATATATATATATATATATATATATATATATATATATATATATATATATAAATTAAAACACTCTTGAGTTATAGTGATAGTTTCAAATGAATATGGTGCTTGAAAAAAAAATATTTATTATTAAATATAATAATAGAGAATAGATTCTTTGAACATAATAGAAAACACATAATGATGATTAATTTTGAAGTAAAATCTATTTGCGATTCTTTACGTTTAATTTTTATTACATTAGAATTGAATATATCACCATGTTGTCAAAAAACTTCAATCAAATATATTTGAGTAAAATATACGTCAATAATTATATTTTCAAATTATATTAGTTACATTTCTAAAAGCGAAACTTAGTCAAACAAAAAATATAAGATACTGCAAATTAACGGCATGGATCTTCAAACTAATTGTAACAAATAAATTTAATAAAAGTATAAAAAAAATTGCAAATATAGAACCGTAAGCATTTTTCTGAAGTATAAAGATAGTATAATGAAAAATATTTGAGTACAAATTGAAATTGAGAGAATCAAATAAATAGATTTTAAGCTTTCAAAACCTTGAATAACATATTCACCTTTACCTTCCCCTAACATATTTCATCATTCACTTTTTCTTTCATTGCGAGTAACCAAGCATGAAATAAACTTCTTATATAGAAAAAAGTTATAGGTAATCAAGCAATCAATTAACATAAGTTGAAAATTTTGAGTCTAGTGGATTGTGTCATGGGCTCGGTCCATAGCCTAGTTTAAACTCCGATATTGGGCCTGTCCAGCCGTGCATTATTTTGTATTAGGGTTTAGTATATAAATTGCATGCATGCAGACTTAGAAGTTATCGCTTGAATTGTTTTCGTTTTCATAACTTGTAAACCCTAGCTCGCCTCTACAACGAAAGTTTTTCATCGAGTTCTGCTGACGCGTGACTCAGTTTTGAATCATAAGCTCATATTTGATTCTGTTCTGTGTTCGTTCTTATTTTGTTCTTAAACTGTTACATTTCTTTTATCGTACTTGTGAAAGATCTAAACAATCTAAGAGTTGTGAACTCATCAATTGGTATCAGAGTAGGAGACTGTGTAATCTATACACACCTCTTATGTCGAAGAAGTTCATAGGGTTTTTATTCCGCATTGATTGATATTTATTGAGCCGTCACTCTATATTGGCGTATCTCATTAATTGTTAATCTAACCCTAATCGAAAAATTACAAGTCTGATCTTTTACAGGTTTTCGATCAAAAGTATTCACAATGTCTATGGACGATTCTCAAACCAATCCGATAAATATCTCCAACAGCATAGGATCTACAACAAGAATACCGATCTTGTATACGCAAGACTATGAAGTCTGGACGCATCACTTTGAAGATTACGTGATTGGATCGGAGGACAATGGGTATCTAATCTGGGAAGCAATTACTTCAGGTCCATTTGCTCATTCTAGCACATCAAAGATTGTTAAAACGCATAAAGAATACAATCAGCTTGTGAATGGCGTCAAAGACATTCCTTAGGATGAAAAAGAGAAGTTTCATTGCAACATCAAATCTCTAAGGATGATAAGGTTTGCGCTGCAATCGGATATGTTTCGTTTGGTAAGTTCATGTGCTACAGCTAAGGAGATCTGGGATAGATTGAAGGAATTATATTCCACATATGAAGATCTGGAACACTCTATTCAAACCCTCCTATTATCAGAGTTTGGTGATTTTAAGCAAAAGCCTGAAGAAAAACTTATCCAAACTTTCGATCGTTTCAATCATCTTTTGAGTAAGATGATAAAGAATGGGATTGAAAGAAAGGTGATTGAACAAAAGGTCACTTTCATGAATGGTCTCAGACCTGAATGGATGGCTGTTGTGTCAAATGTCAAAGCTCATGAACAGTTCAAGTCATATTCTTTGGCAAAACTTGTGGGTATTTTAAAATCCCATGAGAATGCCTTATCGAAGGAAACGAATGTAGTTTCAAGTCTGGGTTCCTTAGCTCTTGTCTCCAAAGGAAAGAGTTCGATTGAAGAAGAAGAGGAATTAGATCTTGCTGATTTTGATCTAACCGGCGAAAAATATGCAATGATGGTGTCAAACCCCAGAAAATTCATCAAGAAGAAATTCCCAGCCAACAAGAACCGAAACTGGAAGGGAAGTTATAGCGCCAAACGGATCAAGGAGGAACCGAAGATGGGATCAAAATCCGAAGAGTCAAAGAAGGAAGCTAAAAATGGAGGCGACTCAGGATTTGACTGTCATTACTGTGGTGGCAAAAATCATATTGCTAAAGACTGCATGTTGAGAAAGAAAGAAGAGAAGACAAGCGAAAATGATGAGGAAGCGAGCCTCCTGAGAAGATTAGAGGAGATAAAGAAAAGAAAGTATGTTGTTAATAACTCTACTATGAATGCTTTGATTGTGCAGGGCTCAAACAACAATGATGAGTTTGGAGGTGCGGAGGTCTGGTCCACAGATTTGGAGGATGATGAAGTTAGGAAGCCTACTCACGGAAAAGCTATGATGAGGGTGTGTCCCAAATGAGAGGATACACAATTGATGGGGGAGTTAAAGAAGAAATAATCTCTCGCCTCATTTGACGCAAAGGGGGGGATTGTCGAGACTAGTGAATTGCGTCATGGGCTCGGTCCATAGCCTAGTTTAAACGCCGATATTGGGCCTGTCCAGCCGTGCATTATTTTGTATTAGGGTTTAGTATATAAGTTGCATGCATGCAGACTTAGAAGTTATCGCTTGAATTGTTTTCATTTTCATAACTTGTTCTTCATCGAGATCTGCTGAGGCGTGACTCAGTTTTGAATCATAAGCTCATATTTGATTCTGTGTAATCTATACACACCTCTTCTGTCGAAGAAGTTCATAGGGTTTTTATTCCGCATTGATTGATATTTATTGAGCCTTTACCCTTTATTGGCGTATCTCATTAATTGTTAATATAACCCTAATCGAAAAATTACAAGTCTGATCTTTTACAGGTTTTCGATCAAAAGTATTCACAATGTCTATGGACGATTCTCAAACCAATCCGATAAATATCTCCAACATCATAGGATCTACAAGAAGAATACCGATCTTGTACTGCTGAAGAAGATTGCTTGATGCTGAGACACAACCGAGCATGGTTTCAGGAATAGAGCCGATGTATGAGAATTTGGTGGGATCAGTGACGATGATCTTCGTCGTATGAAAGGTAGCGATGGAAGAAAGCAAGGAATCCGCCATAATTGGGAAACGATTGCGATCCATTGCCCATTTGGTGATGATAGTCCAGAAACGGCCACATGAAATTTCCGAGTGCTTGGACGAAGAGAGTAGGCTTTGAACCAGTTGCTGCCAAATAATGGACCCATAGTCAAGGTTAAGCCCACTGTACAACCCATACAGCACCATAGGGAATCTTAAAATGATTAACCCTAAAAAGGCTTCCCTAAATAACCAAATATGCCATATCAGTTTCAATATCTCAAATACTCAACAATCTCCCCTAGATGTTGAAACTGATGAAGATCACGATTTTCGATCTTCTTGGCATTTCTCCCCCTAAATTGTGAGAATCATCAGTACATGGGGTCTTCAAAGCGAGAGAATTAGAAATAATCTTCCAAATACGAACTCCCCCTTGAATAATCATCACTCCCCCTTGAATCTTCAACAAATACCATGGAGAGAATCCAGAAAGTTATGAAGAATCACCAACAATCTTCAAAACCCGTCAGATATGATGAAACAAATTCTTTTAGAATAAACCCAATCTTCAAAAAATTAAAACCGAAAAATAACAAAAAATAATTTTGTATTTTCCGATATTTAAATTTAGACAAAAGAATAGAATAAGAAGCAATTATTTTAGAAGGGTTTGAAAAGAATAAGACCAAAGAAAAGGATAAGAAATGAAAATATTTTGGAAAGAAGGGGTTAAAATGGTAAAATCCCAAGAAATTGAAAGAACAAAGAATCTGGGGTAGAAACTGTCAAGATCCAAAAATTCCAATGGTTAAAACCATGGATTTTTAAAGAATTTAGAAATGAGGTTAATGCAGCCAATCTTTGTAACTTCCGAGGGCAGAAACTGTAAATGGAGTCAACTTCTTCTTAAGAAACATGCTTTTGACTCCTTTTGAGTCTAGAAAGTATATGGAAACTACCCATTTGTTCAAACTCAGGGGACCGAAACTATAAAAAGGCTGAAGTTTCAGGGACTAAGATTGTAACATGAGTCGTCTTCCCCGTTTAGACGAGATACAACGATTTCTCGCTTTTATCAAAATTTTGGAATCCACAATCAACGCGTTCGTTCCGTCAACACCGATATAACACGAATCCAGGATGTGAGTTGCAAATCCAAGCTAATTCAAACAACAGACCTGTTTGTTCCCAACCTCACATTAGCGACAACAAATATGTTTTCACATCAATCCCGATCAAACTCAAAATCACAATAAGTAACTGAGACTCAAATAATCACAGCAAATCGATCCAGTCTACGCATTCGATTGCACTCATAGAGGATAGCATCGTTCACGGATCAGTAATTCCAATTTTGACTTTCTCAATTTTGACCATCTGATCGACAATTATACGTCACAGGACCCAAAAATCTGATTTTTAAACCTCCGATTTTGAATTGAACTCCCGATCGAGCCTAGAACATAAATGCTAGTACTTCGATTTCAATTCGTACAACCGATTTCCGATCTAGATTTGAGTTACAGGAGAGAATCCTTCAATGTCGACTGTAAAGTGACTCCTTCATTGAACCGAAAGCAAAACTCAGGTTCTCTTCTTCAAATACAGTTGCAGGTTCACTTGGTCAATGACACAACCGGTTTTGGCATAAGCCACGTTTCCAAGATCCATAACACAGCGAACCAGATTTCAATTCCACAACCAATCGTTCATGAACCGAAAGATAATCAAGGACCGAGACCAGATTAAGGACCGAAAGCTAATTAAGGACCGAAAGCAGGTTCGCTTCAAATCCAGTTGTAGGATCGTTCATTCACGCTCCGATTTCAAATGGACTTGGACTGAAAGTAATCAAGGACCGAACGTAGATTAAGGACTGAAAGTGAATTGTAATTCGCTTCAATTTCAATTGCAGGTTCGTTCCCTTGATAACACAACCGAAAGCGAAATCAACCGAACGTTCGGTTGTGAACAGTAGATTCGGTTCTTATTCGTGAGGTTCGCTTCTATGTCTTGAGATCGGTTCTCAATCTGACTTTCGCTTCAAATACATACCCAAACCAAAATAAACCGAACGTTCGCCGATAAACAGTAGATTCGGGTTTGGTTCTTGGAGTTCGGTTCTCAATCGGGAGTTTCGCTTCAATTCCAATTTGATTGATGGGTTCGCTTCTATGACTTTTGCTGCCTGACATTCGCTTCATTATTTTTGGCTGATACTTTGTTCGTTATCTCTGTTTCAAGAAGTACAGGAACGAGATACAATTAAATGGCCAAATGCCCGGAAAACATCCCTTGAATTTTAATAACATGCCTAATTTCGCCCTTAACACCGAAACTTAACAATTTTTGTCAATAACCCCGAATTTAACTCCAATATCTGCATAAATGCAAATTTGACCCTCCTGATTGCAGAGAACTGTCAGCCTGTACCCTTTTTGCTAAAAGATGTCAGATGACAGCTTTCTTTTTGCAGAAAATGTCACTTTTCACCTACTTTTTCACCTTTTCCAGTCTTTTGGTATTTCCAACAATTAAAAGATCAATAAAATTGATTTCTTCAAGAAGATTGCATATCTTTGACATTCACCAGATTTTGTCCCCAGTTTCGTGTTTTTTTTTTTATAAAGGACAAAACTTTTTATGGGACTTTTGGAACCCATTTAATGTTTAACTTTGAAGTTCGTTTCTTGCACACCCACTTATTTGAAGAAAATCTATCATCTTCTGAAAATAATACCCGCTTCTTAGTTGGAAAACAAAAATTTCCAAAAACTTCATTAAACCAACCAAATACTCTTTTCTCTTTTCTCCAACTTTTACCATATTCATCTGAAGAAAAGTGCGAACGGAATTTCTTTTAAACATTCTTGACTTCAACTTTCTGAACTTTTTCACAAGCATTGGGTACTTGTACCTTAGGCATCCAAACTTTATTCATTTTACTCTTATTCTTTCCCTTCTTCTTTCTTCTTTTCTGATTTCTAGGCTTCAGAAACAAATTTCTGATCTGAACAACCTTTTCATCTTTCTGAATCTGATCATCTGTAGTTGTTCCAATAGAACAAAACTCCTTCACTTTCATGATTTCCGGAGATATACTTTGAGATTCTTCTTCTGAACAACTAGATTCGGATTGTGAAGCTTCTGAAAAACTTGAAACACTTGACCCCCCCTCAACAATAACATCTGGAGTTGCTTTTTCTTCAGAAACTTGAAGAACATCATGAACTTCTTCAAGAACATCAAGAACATCTTCTTTTTCTTTTCTTTCTTTCTCTGACTTCTGTTATATATGCTTCAAAAGTAAGTATTCTTTGATAATGATAAAGTGTTTTAACAAATCTTTATCTTGCTCTACACAATTACTTTTAAATCCACCACTAGAGATCTGTGTAAAATCACCAATCTTCTCATCAACATAGAGATTATACATCTCAATGGCATTCTTCAACATAGATTGTTCAGGAACATCCCAAAACAAATATCCTTCTTTAAGACGAAACTTTGGATATGTAACTTTTAATCCTAGTCTCTTAATTTCTTTTAACACCTTATAATCCGCCATTTAATCTTCAACAAGAAAGAAAACTTGAAGAGAGAGAAAGTAGATCTGATGAGAATTCTAGAGAGAGAAAAACGGATATGAAAGGGTTTTTAGTGAGAGAAAACAGATCTGAGATGGATTTTAGAGAGATAAAGTAGATCTGAACACGAAAATTCAAACAAACACAAAATTTTCTTCTAACTCTCTTCCAGAACACGATTCAAGAACAAATCAGATGAAATATTAAGTTGAAGAAAACAGATCTGAACAAGATTTTCAACAAAAAACGAGATATAGACTTTTTCTTTTCAGAAAACTTACAAAACTTGAAGAACAAGATGAGATTCATGATTCAATATCGCCATAAACAAGACCGATTCTTGCAAAATCGCTGAGATCTACAAGAACCTGCTATGATACCACTTGTTAGGAATAAATCCAAGATGACGAATGCGGAATATCATGAACAATCAAGAATCAATCACCATAATATGCAAGTAATCTGATAAAAGGGTTTTTATATATTGATTATCTCATGAATGTCCAGAGAAAAACCCTAATCTGGTAAAAAGCTTTTTCCAAAAGTAAACCTAATGATTATTTATAGGGAACAATAAATATCTACCATAAATATAAAATAAATGCCTAATATAAAACCAATGCCTTAGCAGAGCTCGGTTAAGAACTTCTACTGTAAAGGCACCATAGGGAATCATAAAATGATTAACCCAAAAAAGGCTTCCCTAAATAACCAAATATGCCATATCAGTTTCAATATCTCAAATACTCAATAGTTTCAGTATACCCCATCTGATAAAACATTATAAACAGTTGGCCAGTTGTAATGGAATCAGGGTTTACCAGAGACGGATCTTGAGAAAGACCGATTAGGGCACATAATCGACTCTTGGAGATAGAGAGCGAGAGGACAGATGTTTTGCTGCCAAGCCTGTCAGTGCTCAGATCAACGAATGTGATGAGTTGATCAAAAAGGTACAAGATATTCTTGCTTCTCTAACAATACCTGCTAATAATTATGAAAAGGAATTAAATAATTTGAAGTCAAAATTCTCTAGCATAAGTAGCAGTCTCACCCAAACCCGTGTCACGAATTCTAACCTAACTAATCAAATTAGCTGGATTTCATCAAAGAGTGAGGAACAAAGAATGTGGATCGAGCAAAAGGAAAAGGAATTAATTTGATCTAAAGATGATTCTATTTATTTGCAAAGAGACAATCTTAAACTTCTCAAACAGAGAAATGTTTTTTGTTTAATTGCTAAGAGGCTTTATTTTAACATCACTCAGTTGCATCTTGATTGTGAAATAGGGAAGAAAATTCATCGTATGATTTTACCTTTCCTTGAATTAAAGGAGGATGAAATCGATGCAGAAGCATACAACTGTGAAAGCGTTGTGTCTTCTGACGAAGTGTCTCCAGCATATAAGATAGGTCTGGACAAAATTGAATCTTACATAAAGTCCAAAGACCACAAGGACATGCTCAAAAATCTACTAGATGAAAATGATAGATTGAACCTGAGAGCCGAAACTATACAAAAATTTGACTCATTAAATGCCAACTTAAGTTCAGAAAACAAAATTGATGTTGAAAATACATCTGAACTTAATGAGGATGATGACATGAGTGAAATTTCTATAGAAGATTTGGTAGATTGTTCTGAATTAGACAAAAATGAACCCAAGTCCAATATGAACCTTATTTCTGAAAACTCTGTTGATTTTGCTCGTTCCTCTACCGATAAGTCCAAAGTTCTCAAAGCTAAAGTTGTTGTGTACCAAAAGGTTCAGACTACCCCAAATCAAGTCTACACTGTGTCGGGAGTCACTCCACAACAAACTGCAGAGTTAACCACGATGGTAGAAGAAGACAATGTTGGAGGATGTGATGAATTCTGTAACGCCCGCGTTTCCAGGCTAGGCATTATCATTGATGTAATAGTCTAGGTTAACCCTTGTAACTCTTTTTGGAGTATTAATGATGAAATATTTGAGTATTATGTGAATTATGTGTTTATTTTCTTAATTATTATAATTTAATGAATTAAGAATAAAATAAGCGTCAAAATTAAAGTATGAGATAATTCCGATATCTTTGCATAAATATGTAGTGGTCGAAACAAGGATTCTTAAGATATAAAGAATGCCGAAATCTGAGTTATAACGAAGAAGTTATGACATGTCGAAGTTTCGCGACAGAACCGACAACGTTGAATGACGTAAAAAGTGAAATTTACACTAGAGCAATATTTAGCCTTAGTGATCTAAACGAAACTCGTAGAGTTCGTTAAACCGAGAGCGTGCATAAAAAGAACGCCCAGATCTGACTTCGTATGAGGAAGTCGTGATTTTTCGAAGTTTCGACTTAGCGGTATGCAGCCCGAATACTCGATTTGAGACCGAGCGGTTTTTAGCCGAAACAATCTAAATGAGAATCTAAGATCTCATTAATTGTAGTAAAACGATAAAAAGATAGGCGAAAACGGACGTCGGATGAAGAAGTTATGATTTTATAACGGAGTTTTCCTGTCCCGGCCTACTAAAAATAAATAATAAAAATAAAGTCAATATTAGCCGACGAAGTCTAAATGAAAGTTGTAAAGCGTAGTCTTACCTACGCGGGGATATAAAGAACGTCGAAAACGGAGTATGTATGAGGAAGATATGAATTTTTGAATTTTATTGAATATTTTCGATATTTAATTTAAATATATATTAACCGATATTATCCTTGCGGGAGTCAGCGACCTTATCGTCATTACGCCCAGAGTAATTTCATATTACGCCCAGCGCAATTCGAACTTCCAGCCCCTATAAAAGGAGGTCGAGGGCAACCGAGTTCATTGCTCATTTCTTCCATTTTTCTCGTGTTTTTGCATCGTTTTTCGTGCAAGAATTATCCCGAAGCCCCGGTATCATTCCCGAGCCCCAAAGCAAGTCCCGAGGTCCCGAAGATCCCGAGAAGTAAGATTCCTGAACCGAAGCTCTGCCCGCGAGGAGTCCGGTTTTTGTGAAGATCTTCCAGATCTACCGAAGAATACTACTTCTACAAGCCGTAGTGCTATCCGATCATCTTCTGATCAAGTGAGTGTGTAGTTACTTTCTTCTAACGGATAATTATGAAGTATTATATATAAAATACGTGTTATGTGTATACTTTGTTGTTATATGTGTGAATGTATATTCACTTTCTTCTATCTTATAGATCTGATTATTTCTCTATGAAATACGTGTTATGTGTGTGTGCCTCATCTGTTATGTGGAATATGTATTGATTGAGCATGCTATACAGGTTTTTAAACTATGTATAAAAATGTATATTTTATCTACTAATATATTGGGTAGAACATGGGTAGATAGTTGGTGTGTAATAAACAGATGAGAGGCCTCGTTGTTGTTTTGATCCAGTCATCTAGCGGAATTTAGATGACGACCACGGACTTTTCTAGATAGTCCAGTGGAACGCTAGCAGGCTCATAACCTGTAGGTGTTAATGAACTTGGGTGTTCATTCGTTGTATTCCATCCCCTCATGGTTGCCTTATTTGACTTATATTGCTGAGGAACCCCCGAAGCATGTGTTGTCGCCCCGATGAAATATTCTTAGACTAGGTCCCTTATGTTAGTTCTCTTAGGGACGTAAAGTGAGAATAACGGGAATGGGTAATTGGGTTATTGTTGGTTGGTGGAAATTAAATATAATTATTTATTATGGGTTAAAAACCCTATATGCTCACCAGGCTCCCCAGCCTGACCCACTCAGTTTATTTGTATTACAGGAAGTGGCGCAAGGGCATAAGATGGATGAACCATCAAGTTGTTTTGTTTACAAGTCTATATATGTATATATTTGTCGAATGACTTGTAATGTTATCGTTTATGCTTTATGGTCTGTATCGGAACATGACATCCCGAGTTTTGATTATATAATGAAAATAAATTTCTTTTATGAAATGCTTTTGTAAACATTGTTTTATCACCTTTTGTTTTTGGGAAAAAATTCCGCAACTCTTTCAAATCAAAAGGATTTACTCTGAAATTATTTTAAAAGCATAAATGAAAATCGGTCTTTTCTGGCCAAGATTTTGGGGATGTCACAGTTGGTTGGTATCAGAGCATTAGTTTAAGTGAACTAGGAATTTGTAGGATTTCTAGACTTAAACTTAGAATGCTAAGTGAAATTTTGAGATATGTGTCTGTTATGTTTTAGACACGAGCACTAGTTTATTTTAGGAAAGTTGCCCAAAATGCTTTATGTGCTAAATGTTATATGTTGCCATATATGATATTATTTGTTCGGATCTATGGTCTGTTGCCGACCGGATCTAGAAACTTTATGTGTGTAGGATTCTAAGCGTACATCTACGATATTAGAACTAGCATGTAAACGTCTCGGAGTGATAAGGATGATTTGAATATCTATCGTGATTGAGGATCTAATTTTCACCTTATTAGGTGTGTAGATCAAAATGGTGAGAACAAGAAGTGGAGTTGGAAATGCTGATGAAAACAAGAATCAACCACCAGTGATTGAACAAATACATGTTGTAGCAGCAGCACCTGAGCCAATAACCATGGATGGTGTGCAAATGATGATTCAAACAATGTTGGATCGTCCAATGGAGGAGACTAGGCGGTTGCTTGAACAGAATCGTGAAGAACTGTCAATTCGTGTGGAAGAGCCCGAATTAAATGAAGGACACTCGGAAGGTGGAAACTTCAGTGGGTCTGTTGGTCAAGCCAACCCACCGATAGTTAGGCAAAACAACCATGATGGAAGGAATGATGGAATGGGATGTACGTACAAGGACTTTCTAACTTGCAAACCATCGACCTTCAATGGAAAGGAGGATCCGATTGGAGTTATGGATTGGATCTCCGTAATGGATTTAGCTTTCATGACTTGTGGCTGCAGAGGCAAGTTGCAGACTATCTATGCAGTGCGTCAGTTCCGAGGTGGAGTCGTTCGTTGTTGGAACACTCTAGGGAAAAATTTAAGCCCTAATGAGCCACTGCAATTGACATGGGCAGAATTCTTGGTGCTGTTCAAACGCAAGTTCTATTCGGCCCAAAATTTGTTAGAGTTGGAGAATAAGTTTTTGGCATTGACGAAAGGCAGCATGTCAGTTGATGAATACACTAATAACTTCACCGATAAGATGGAGTTTGCCTTGCGTATCTTCCCAGAAGAGCTGACAAAGGTGGACCGGTATGCGAAGGGACTCCCATGGGAGTACGAGGTGCCAGTACGTCAGGCACATACTCTAGAGGCAGCTATCTGGGCTGCCATGTCTGTTGAAAACATGATTAAGGGGAGAACCACCAACAAGGTTGAGGTTGGTGAGAAGAGAAAGTTTAAGGAACATCTGGTTCCGGTAAGAAAAGCAAATTTTCGAAATCTGATTCGAAAAAGTTTGGTGGAGGAAAAGGAGGGGAAGCGTAGTGGTGTGATAAGTGCAAGAAGAAGCACTTTGGAAAATGTAGTGAGGATGTAACCTGCTACAAGTGCGGAAAAATTGGGCATTTTGCCAATGAGTGTCCGAACAAAAAAAGGATGTGTTTTGGTTGTAATGAAGAGGGGCACATTTTGAAAGACTGTCCGAAGAAGAAGGAGACAGCTAAGCCCAACATTCCGCCAAAGCCGAAGGCGAGAGCCTTCCAGATGACACTTGAGGCTGCAAAAGATGAAGTTGATGTCGCTTCAGGTATCTTTCTCGTAAAGGAATTACCTGCTCAAATTTTGTTTGATTCTGGAGCCAACTACTCCTTTATTTCGCATGAGTTTGGTAGAAAACTAGCTTTGCCTGCTAATAGACTAGATAATGCTTAATTAGTCGAAGTTGCTAGTGGCAAGTTTGTACCTGTTAGCCATCGTATGAAAAACATCTTAATCGACCTTAATGGGAATAAGTTTCACGAGGAATTATTGCCTATCGAACTTAATGGTTTTGATATCGTGTTGGGAATGGATTGGCTTAGCGCCAATGATGCCGAAATATTGTGCAAGAAGAAGATAGTAAAAGTAAACCCGCCAGAGAAAGAGTCATTTATGGTGTATGGAGACAAATGCCGAGTAAATTCTGGAATCATTTCCCTAATGAGAGCCAGAAAGTGTTTGACCAAGGGATGTACATCATATTTAGCATTCGTGATCGATGCTAAGAAGGAAAAGAAGGTGATGCAGAGTATTCCAGTGCTGTGTGATTATCCGGAAGTATTTCCCGAAGATCTTCCTGGATTACCACCTAATAGACAAGTAGAGTTCAGAATAGACTTGTTACCAGGAACCACGCCAATAGCAAAAGCACCGTACCGATTAGCACCGACGGAGATGAAGGAGCTAATGATGCAACTTTAGGAGTTATTGGACAAAGGTTTCATTAGACCTAGTTCATCACCCTGGGGAGCTCTGATGTTATTCGTGAAGAAGAAAGATGGAAGTATGAGAATGTGCATTGATTACAGAGAGCTGAACAAGGCAACAATAAAGAATAGATACCCGTTGCCAAGGATTGATGACCTGTTTGATCAATTGCAAGGTTCGAGCTATTTCTCGAAGATCGATCTAAGGTCAGGATATCATCAGCTAAAAGTAAGAGAGCAAGATATAGAGAAGACTGCATTCAGAACTAGATATGGACACTACGAGTTCTTGGTTATGTCGTTTGGACTAACCAATGCTCCAGCAGCGTTCATGGATTTGATGAATAGGGTTTGTAATCCATTCCTTGATAAATCTGTGATAGTGTTCATAGACCACATTCTGATTTACTCGAAAAGCCAAGAGGAGCATGGCAGACACTTGCGAGAAGTGTTGGAAGTTTTGAAGAAGGAGAAGCTGTATGCGAAGTTCTCCAAATGTGATTTTTGGATTCTTGAAGTCCAATTCTTGGGTAACGTGGTCAACCAAGAAGGGATAATGGTTTATCCAGCAAAGATTGAAGCTGTAATGAAGTGGGAACAACCGAAAAGTCCCACGGAGATCCGAAGCTTTTTATGATTAGCCAGATATTACCGAAGGTTTATCCAAGGCTTTTCTTCGATTGCTACTCCATTAACAGCTTTGACCCACAAAGGAGCTACTTATGCTTGGAGTGATAAGCATAAAGAAGCATTCGAGAAGCTAAAGAAGAAGCTATGCAAGGCACTGATACTTTCTTTACCCGATGGATTTGAAGACTTCGCTGTTTATAGCGATGTGTCTGGTGTTGGATTGGGTTGTGTTTTGACCCAAAGAGAAAAGGTGATAGCATATGTGTCTCGACAGCTGAAGGAGCATGAAAAGAATTACCCGACTCATGATCGTGATAGCCGTTTCACCTCGAGATTTTGGAAAAGTCTACAAGAGGAAATGGGTACCAAGTATTGTTTAAGTACAGCTTACCATCCGCAAACTGATGGTCAGAGTGAAAGAACAATACAAACACTTGAAGATATGTTGAGAGCATGTACCCTGGAATTCCTAGGTAATTGGGATGAACATTTACCTTTGGTAGAATTTTCCTACAATAATAGTTTCCACTCGAGCATAACGATGGCACCTTATCAAGCTTTGTACGGACAGAAGTGCCGTACGCCGTCTTGTTGGCTTGAGGCTGGAGAAAAGCATTTTATGGGTCCCGAGATGGTCCATCAAACCGCTGAAAAGTTGAAAGTAATTAGAGAAAGAATGTTAGCAGCTCAAGATCGTCAAAAGAGTTATGCTGACAAGAAGCGAAGACCGATGAATTTTGAAGTTGGAGATTCGGTTTTACTTAAAGTATCGCCGTGGAATGGACTTATAAGATTTGGTAAAAGGGGAAAGTTGAGTCCAAGGTTTATTGGACCGTTTAAAGTTCTTCAGAGGGTTGGCAACCAAGCTTACAAGCTCGAATTACCCGAAGAACTGAATGGAATTCACAACACTTTTCATGTGTGTTATTTGAGGAAGTTCACGGGAGAAGTTCCTGATATAATTCCAATTTCTGAATTGAGAATTGATGAAAACAAGCGGTTAATTGAAGAACCAGAGGCAATCGTTGACCGAAAAACTAAGAAGTTGCGACGCAAGATAGTCGAATTAGTGCTTGTCCGTTGGAAACATTTGAATGGGTCAAATCTCACCTGGGAACGGAGAGTGACATGTTGAGTCGCTATCTGCATTTGTTTGTTGATGTGTGATTCTGGGGACGGAATCATCCTAAGGGGGAGAGAATTGTAACGCCCGCGTTTCCAGGCTAGGCATTATCATTGATGTAATAGTCTAGGTTAACCCTTGTAACTCTTTTTGGAGTATTAATGATGATATATTTGAGTATTATGTGAATTATGTGTTTATTTTCTTAATTATTATAATTTAATGAATTAAGAATAAAATAAGCGTCAAAATTAAAGTATGAGTTAAGCCCGATATCTTTCCATAAAGATGTAGTGGTCGAAACAAGGATTCCGAAGATATAAAGAATGCTGAAATCAGAGTTATAACGAAGAAGTTATGACCTGTCGAAGTTTCGCGACAGAACCGGCAACGTTGAATGACGTAAAAAATGAAATTTACGTTAGAGCAATATTTAGCCTTAGTGATCTAAACGAAAGTCGTAGAGTTCATTAAACCGAGAGCGTGCATAAAAAGAACGCCCAAATCTGACTTCGTATGAGGAAGTCATGATTTTTCGAAGTTTCGACTTAGCGGTATGCAGCCCGAATACTCGATTTGAGACCGAACGTTTTTTAGCCGAAACAATCTAAATGAGAATCGAAGATCTCATTAATTGTAGTAAAACGATAACAAGATAGGCGAAAACGGACGTCGGATGAAGAGGTTATGATTTTATAACGGAGTTTTCCTGTCCCGGCCTACTAAAAATAAATAATAAAAATAAAGTCAATATTAGCCGACGGAGTCTAAACGAAAGTTATAAAGCGTAGTCTCACCTACGCGGGGATATAAAGAACGTCGACGATATGAATTTTTGAAGTTTATTAAATATTTTCGATATTTAATTTAAACATATATTAACCGATATTATCCTTGGGGGAGTCAGCGACCTTATTGTCATTACGCCCAGCGTAATTTCATATTACGCCCAGCGTAATTCGAACTTCCAGCCCCTATAAAAGGAGATCGACGGCAACCGAGTTCATTGCTCATTTCTTCCCTTTTTCTCGCGTTTTTGCATCGTTTTTCGTGCAAGAATTATCCCGAAGCCCCGGTATCATTCCCGAGCCCCGAAGCAAGTCCCGAGGTCCCGATGATCCCGAGAAGTAAGATTCCTGAACCGAAGCTCTGCCCGCGAGGAGTCCGGTTTTTGTGAAGATCTTCCAGATCTGCCGAAGAATACTACTTCTACAAGCCGTAGTGCTATCCGATCATCTTCTCATCAAGTGAGTGTAGTTACTTTCTTCTAACGCATAATTATGAAGTATTATATATAAAATACGTGTTATGTGTATACTTTGTTGTTATATGTGTGAATGTATATTCACTTTCTTCTATCTTATAGATCTGATTATTTCTCTATGAAATACGTGTTATGTGTGTGTGCCTCATTTGTTATGTGGAAAATGTATTGATTGAGCATGCTATACAGGTTTTAAAACTATGTATAAAAATGTATATTTTATCTACTAATATATTGGGTAGAACATGGGTAGATAGTTGGTGTGTAATAAACAGATGAGAGGCCTCGATGTTGTTTTGATCCAGTCATCTAGCGGAATTTAGATGACGACCACGGACTTTTCTAGATAGTCCAGTGGAACGCTAGCAGGCTCATAACCTGTAGGTGTTAATGAACTTGGGTGTTCATTCGTTGTATTCCATCCCCCTCATGGTTGCCTTATTTGACTTATATTGCTGAGGAACCCCCGAAGCATGTGTTGTCGCCCCGATGAAATATTCTTAGACTAGGTCCCTTATGTTAGTTCTCTTATGGACGTAAAGTGAGAATAACGGGAATGGGTAATTGGGTTATTGTTGGTTGGTGGAAATTAAATATAATTATTTATTGTGGGTTAAAAACCCTATATGCTCACCAGGCTCCCAAGCCTGACCCACTCAGTTTATTTGTATTACAGGAAGTGGCGCAAGGGCATAAGATGGATGAACCATCAAGTTGTTTTGTTTACAAGTCTATATATGTATATATTTGTCGAATGACTTGTAATGTTATCATTTATGCTTTATGGTCTGTATCGGAACATGACATCCCGAGTTTTGATTATATAATGAAAATACATTTCTTTTATGAAATGCTTTGGTAAACATTGTTTTATCACGTTTTGTTTTTGGGAACAAATTCCGCAACTCTTTCAAATCAAAAGGATTTACTCTGAAATTATTTTAAAAGCATAAATGAAAATCGGTCTTTTCTGGCCGAGATTTTAGGGATGTCACAAATTCTTTTGATCGGACCCAATCGACAATGCAGACGAGACGAAGGGTCTTTCTCAGAAAACCTCATGGAGAGTGAAAGGTAGATATATACCTGAACCACTAAATGAGCCTACAAAGTACGATGTACCGAGCACAAGTGGAACTAAACCATCTGTGGATGAACCGATGCAAACCACGAGTGATACTTCTTCAACAAAGAGTGAATGTTGTGCTCATGCTTCTAAAAGAAAAAGCCAACATTCATAGAAATCCAAAACAGGTGGCTGATCGAAAGCATCAACAAAACGTAAGATACAACAAGAATCTCTCCGAAAGAAAGCGATTTTGGAACTCTCATAATCCTGATTTTGTAAGGATTGAAAGGAAGTCTAAATTGGAAGAAAACTCAAGGAACCAGAAGAACAGTTACGATAGGAACCGAAAAGAAGGTTTCAGTCCTTCAACTGATAGAAACCGAAAGGGTAGTTTCGGTCCCTCAACTGAATACAACCGAAAGAGCAGTTTCGTTCCATCACCCATCAAGAACCGAAAGGGTGGTTTCGGTTCACCTTCCAACTACAACTGAAAGGAGAGTTTCGGTCCCTCAACCTTGAACAACCGAAAGGGTAGTTTCAGTCCCTCATCCAACTCCAACCGAAAGGGCAATTTCGGTCCCTCATCCAACTCCAACCGAAAGAAAAGTTTCGGTCCTCAAGCGTACAAGTCTGATCACAAAAACCAAGAACCTAACATCTCTCCTAATTCCAAATCTCTAAATTCCAATCCTTCTGTCAAAAAACCTAGTCCTTCTAATTCAACAAAAATTAAAGTTTTCACCATTAAAAGAAAAGATGAAACAACTTTAATTAAACGCACATATATGGGTGATATTTCTCTTACTATACCATGTCCTGTAAAAGGCTCACAAGGACCCAAGAAACTTTGGGTTCCTAAATCTGCTTAATCTTTTGCAGGTTATACGTGACGAGCAGTTTGACGAAGAATGGTACATTGATACTGGCTGCTCGCGTCACATGATAGGAAGGAAGGAGGAACTAAGGGAGTTTCGCTCTCTCAAAGATGGCGGTATTGTAAAGTATGGCAACAACTCTTTGGAACTATTAAAGGTTGCGGAATGATCACTAACGACGAATTCTCTATAAAGAAGGTTGCATACGTTGAAGGGCTCCAACACAATCTCATCAGTGTATCACAGCTGGTGGTTGGTACCGAGTTAAAAGTATAATTCGACGATGAAGGCTTAGAAATTGTCGAGAAAAAGTCAAGCAACGTTCTATTAAAATCCAAGAGAAAATGAGAAATGTATCCACTGAACCTCAATCCGATAAGAGGTAAACCAACAATCTGTTTACTCACAAAGGCTCACTCCGATGAAAGCTGGTTATGGCACAGAAGACTCTCTCACCTAAACTTCAAGGACATCAACAAATTAGTTTAAGGTGATCATGTTCAAGGGCTACCAGTTCTGAAATTCGATAAAGAACATCGCTGTGCAGCGTGTGAAATGGGAAAGCAGAGTCGACAGAGCCATCCTTCAATATTCAACACTAAGGTAATAGAACCATTGGAGTTACTGCATATTGATCTATGTGGTCCATCGTCCATCGAAAGCATTGGAGGAAACAAATATATTCTGGTTATAGTAGACGATTTCTCAAGGTTCACATGGACCGTTTTTCTCAAGCAAAAGTCTGAAGCTGCACCAAAGCTCAAGCTCTTCATTAAACAGATTGAAACGCAACTCAGAAAGGTTGTTCGTAATATAAGGAGCGATAATGGCCTGGAATTCAAAAACAAAGATTTTGAATGTTTTCTTGCTGAAAAGGGGACGATTCACAATTTCTCAGCCCCCTATACTCCACAACAAAACGACATTGTTCAAAGGAGAAATCGATCCATGTTTGAAGTTGCTCGCACCATGTTATGCTTCGCATCCTTGCCATTATACTTCTGGGCTGATGCAATTGCGGCTGCATGTTATACTCAGAATCGATCTTACTTGAATAAACGGTTCTCCATTACTCCTTACGAGATCCTGAACAATCGAAAACCAAACGTGAAATTATTTCATGTGTTCGGTTCTAGATGCTTCATTTTCAACTCCAAAGAGAATCAAAACAAGTTTGATGCTAAGGCGGACAAAGGAATTTTCTTGGGCTACTCCCTGAACTCCAAGGCATATAGAGTTCTCAATAAACGCTCGAAGAAAATTAAAGAAACATACTATGTCACTTTTGACGATAGTTATGTTAAGAAGTTAAGAACAAGCGAAGATGCATCACAAGACATATTTCTAAAGAATGGTTAGGTTACTATTTCCATCTCGAATCTTTTCAACCAATTCATTCTCCTGTTTGATGAGCCTCAGAAAGCAATTGACTCAGAATCAACTGCGAAACACAACAAAGTTGACAATATAAAACAAGTTATAGATGATGCTGCTAGAAAAATGGCTGATGATCAATCCAAAGGAACTGAAAGTTAAGACGGAAGCGAACCTTCTGGTGACCATCCTACTGTCGAGGGGGAGGGTTCTTCTCCTCATCATGATCAAGGTTCTTCTTTCCAGGGGGAGAACTCATCACCAAATACAACAGCCTCCACTGAAATTTCAACCAATGAAGGAGGTACATATGCTGATCCTGAACAGGAATCATTCTTCGAGGGAGAGAAAACAGTTAGTGAAGATGACAATTTGTCTGAACTCGAAGAAGAAATCAATGCTGAATTGGATCCCATCTATGATCCAATGTTTCCTCCACTTGTAAAATGGACCAAAGATCATCCCTAGACTCAAATCATTGGGGAATCCTCTGAAAAGGTGTTGACTCGCTCTCAAATCAAAGCGAAACAAGCTGTTCTATTTTCAAAAGTCGAGTTTTGTATGTTCAATTCATTTGTGTCCAAAATTGAGCCAAAGACTGTTAATTCAGCTCTTGATCATTCAGACTGGGTTCAAGCCATGCAGGATGAGCTAAATGAGTTTGAACGAAACAAGGTATGGCTTCTTATTCCAACACCAAAGGATGCTTCGGTTGTCGGTCTTAAATGGGTGTTCAGAAACAAGATGCACAAAGAAGGAAATGTCATTCGTAATAAAGCAAGGCTGGTGGTCAAAGGGTATTGTCAGGAAGAGGGAATTGATTATGAAGAAACCTTCGCTCCATTGGCTAGATTGGAATCTGTTCGTATCTTTCTAGCGTACGCTGCTCACAAGAACTTTGAAGTCTATCAGATGGATGTAAAATGTGCCTCCTCAATGGTGAACTTGAAGAAACCGTATATGCTTAGCAACCGCCAGGATTTGTGAACGAGAAGTATCCTGATTATTGCTATATCCTCGACAAAGCTATCTATGGCCTGAAACAAGCTCCCAGAGCATGGTATGAAACTCTCACTCGTTTCTTAAAAATGTCTAAATTCAAACAAGGTTCGGTTGACCCAACCTTATTTCGCAAGCGAGAAGGTAACCACCTTATGATAGTCCAAATTTACGTTGATGACATCATCTTTGGCTCCAAGAATCCTAGCTTAACAGCTGAATTCCAAAAGTTGATGGAAACTAAGTTTGAGATGATTTCAATGGGTCCAATTAATTTTTTTTCTTGGATTGAACATTAGACAGGGACCTGAAGGCATTTTTATTAATCAGGAAGCATATACCAAGACTTTGCTCACCAAGTTTGGAATGACGGGAGACTCCAAAGTAAAATTACCAATGGCTTTTGGAACGAAACTCACACCATCATTGGAGAAACCAGCAGGTGATACAACGCTTTATCGACAAATGATCGGGTCTTTGATGTATCTTACAGCCAGTAGACCTGATATCATGTTTTCTGTCTATTATTGTGCTTGATTTCAAGCCAACCCACGAGAACCTCATCTTCAAGCAGTGAAGAACATCTTTCGCTATCTAAAGCGAACTTCCTCTGTCGGTCTATGGTATCCAGCCAACTCCGGATTCTTCGTGCAAGCATCTTCAGATGCCGATCTGGGTGGCTATGGATTGGATCGTAAAAGCACCACAGGAGGATGTCAATTTCTGGATGGAAAATTAGTAAGTTGGCAATCAAAGAAACAAACTTGTGTTTCGTTATCCATTGCAAAAGCCGAATACATTGCGGCAGCATTCTGTACATCTCAAGTCGTATGGATACAGAGTGAACTCCGGGATTATGGCTTAAACATGAAGAAAATCCCATTATACTGTGACTCTGAAAGCGCAATCAGAATTTGTCACAACCCAGTGCAACACTCGAAGACTAAGCACATCGTACTAAGGTACCATTTCATCAAGGATCACATCGAAGATGGCAACGTCGAAATTCACTTCGTCAGAATGACTGATCAACTGGCAGACATATTCACAAAGGCCTTACCTGAAGTAAGCTTCAATAAGATTTTACAAGGCCTAGGAATGATGGAAGCCGAGTCAGTACCGAAATCGCCTTCGCTCCCATAAAGATAACAAGCGAAATAGAGCGAACCTATATGAACCGAAATGAACCGAGCATTCGATCTATTTCGGGTTCGGTCCATTTCGGGTGAAGTTGGTCCATGAACCGAAATGAACCGAGCGTTCGGTCTATTTCGGGTTCGGTCCTTCTGAACTTGCTTATTTTTTTAAGGCGTTTCAAATGTATTCTTTGTATATTTTTTTTATTTACTTCTTTTCTACTAATAAAATTACAAAAAATAATTTTTTTTCTTTTCATTCAGTTGGTCAATTCTCACAAACATCCAAAAATATTTTTTTAACTATTTCCATATTTCTAACGCTTTTATGTTTGTCTAAGCGTGATTCTCGATGGCACAGCTACGGCAGGTAAATTTTTTTCGTTAGTTAGGCGTCCCTAGAAGCATGTTGTTGTATGTAGACTCAAGCCTCAACGGATTCTGAGTGAAGCCTTAATAACATGATCAACACCAATCATGTTTTCCCAATCCAGGCTATCAAGTTCACTCTAATCATGAGCTACCTTACTCTACTCAAACTGAGTTTAGAGTTATCTGCTTGGACCCTCTTTTCTTTAATAAGCAGAGGTACGTTCGCTTCTTATACCATCTCCATCATCTTTCTCCACTACATTTCGTTTCATCAATATAACCCCTAAGACTTTCAGTTTTAACCACTGAAGTTTATGGTTATACAAAATCTGTGTTCATGATCTTAGTTTCATGTTACTATGTACTAAGTGAAACCCAAAATTCAACACCACTAATGAATTGACGGTGAATTCAAAAATTCAAGATATTACTTGTTACCCAATGAAATCTCTTTTTCTTTTTGAGTGATCTTTATGAGATTGCCTTTCACCAAGGTTTCTCTAACCCTAAAAGATTCAGTTTTTTTTTTTTTTTTTTGAGATTTCTTAAATTCTCTCGTCACTATAAAACATTTCTCACCTACTTGTTCAACAGCTCACAATGATCTCACAAGTACTTCATTCTCTTTTGGTCTTATGTTAAGTATCGAAATTATGAATTGAAGCGAAAGCCACCCACGAAATTATTGATCGTTATTTCATGGGAAACCAAGCAAGCACTTCAATGTCTCTCTTGACTTTGAAGGAAGTGATTTTTGCCCAGAATCAATTGTTTTATGTCTAAATACGACATCATAGATAATCCCAAAATACTCGTTTTATTTCTTTATCTTTTACACCCTTTGCACGAAAATTTTTAATTTTTCAAAATTCTAAGTTTCACACAAATTCATGATTCAAAAGATCAAGGCACAAACACTCAAGCGTCATCAGGTGAAACGATTAGGATGAAAAGGTCGCTGACTCAGCAGAAATCCAAACGGTTTGGCGATTTGAAAAAGGTGATTTTATGAAAAGGCGTGAAAAAGGGGAAACGTTTTTCTCTCTCCCGCGTCATCTTCGGCACGCCGACTGTTCACACATCAACTTAGGCGCAATTTTTTAGATAATCCAAGATTTCAGCCGAATTCTTCTCTCTCTTCCTTGTACGTATAAAAGGAATTGGAACGGTACTCTCTCAGCCTTTATCACTTCCAAAAAGCTCTCAAAGAAACTCGTCTATTTTCTGCAACTGTTCATCATCATTCTCAAGCTCCTACAATGGCAGAATCTTCATCTGTTCATGATACCTCAGTTCGTCAACCACTACTTACTATAAAACCCCAACAAAACCTAATCATTAATCTCACTCCCTTAGTTTATGAGCTGTATATGATGTATGTGGTTGAGTGTCTCAAATACTCACCACTCGTCGATGCACTGACAAAGGTTGAAATTGTGCCTATGTCGTTCTTGTCACATGTCTACTCTACGGCGTTCTACGACAAGGCTAATGAACGTATCCACTTCGAGTTTCACAATGAGAAGGTCTCTATCTCCAAGAGTCGATTCTGTGCCCTAATCGGTCTTTCTCAAGATCCATCTCTGGTAAACCCTGATTCCATTACAACTGGCCAACTGTTTATAATGTTTTATCAGATGGGGTATACTGAAACCCTAACAACCGTCACCAAGTTCAAGAAGTCCTGCCTTCCTCCTCAATTGAATGGCCTTTTCACACTCTTATTCAAGGGTTTGTCTGAGCGGAGTGCTGGTTCTAACGGTGCTAGCAAGGCTTTCATGACGGTGTTGTATGGATTGTACAGTGGGCTTAACCTTGACTATGGGTCCATTATTTGGCAGCATTTGGTTCAAAGCCTACTCTCTTCGTCCAAGCACTCGAAAATTTCATGTGGGTGTTTCTAGACTATCATCACCAAATGGGAAATGGATCGCAATCGTGTCCCAATTATGGAGGATTCCTTGCTTTCTTCCATCGCTACCTTTCATACGATGAAGATCACCGTCACTGATCCCACCAAATTCTCATACATCGGCTTTATTCCTGAAACCATGCTCGGTTGTATCTCAGCATCAAGCAATCTTCTTCAGCAGTACAGGAAACGTAAATCTGTTGGTCCACGTGATCTTACTCCCACAATGCTTCGCTCCATTGAAGAGGCTGACAAACTAGCCAAAAGGGGCAAGAAGCCTGAATCGTAGAAGGAGGGACCGGTAACAAAACCATCCAAGGGGAAGACCCCCAAGAAGAGGAAAACTGATAAAGCTGCTCCTTCTCAACCTCAACCCAAAAAGCAGAAGAAGCCTGCTAGGAGACTTATTCTTCAATCCTCAAGCGATTCGGATTCAGAATACGTTCCTCCTAAGCAGAAGAACGCTCCATCTTCACACTCTGAGAACGAAAGTTCTGATGAAGAGGCTTCGGGCCGAGGGGATACTCCACCTCGCTCCCCTACTCCAGAAATTTCGGTTCGTTCTTTGCCTCCTTCGCCTCCACCTGTTACAATTCCTGCTTCTATCCCTCCTATCTCTCAAAAAACTGCCTCTTAACCCTTCTCTTCAATACCTATTCCCACTCCCATTTTCACAGATACAACCTCTACCACCACTACAAAACCTACATTCACTATTCCCAAACCACCTGTAACCGAACCTACTTTTACAACCGAACCTCCAGTAACAACCGAACCTCCAACTTCTTCAAAACCCTTATCTCCAACACCTTCTACAGAAACAACCCCGATTTTGGGCGGTGAGGACTTGGAGTTCGAATCCACATACTTCAGTCCTTACCGAGTACAAAATGAGGATGATGACGATGAGCCTATCACCAAATGTCATCTCAAAGCAGTAAATGACAAGCTTGATCAACTGCTTTCATCCTCATCCACAGGAGCTTATTCAGATGTTGCGTTAAGTGCCATGTTCTCTTCGGTTGTTGCTGAACATTCAGCCTCATTATCTGCTGCAGCCAAGGCTATTGAAGCCTCCACTTCCCAATGTCAACAGGCCTCTCGTGCTGTTGATGCCTCTACTAAGGAGTGTAAGGAAGCGGCCGCAAAAGTCGATCAACTAGTTTCCCAGGCTCATCAGTTTTTAGATTCTTTGCAGGCTGCTGCTGCCAAGAATGCTGACACTGTCAATTCTTCTGTAGAAACTCTTCAACAGACTCTTCAGTCTGAATGCTCGAAAGTTGAAGCGGCACGCCTAGCTATTGAACAGGCAAATGACACGTTCCATGTTAATGTCAATGAACGCTTAACTCAATTGCAAGCGGACTTAGCTATGGAAAATGGGATTGTGGATGAGCTTGCCAGACGCACAAATCAGCTTAAATTGCAAACACACAAGCTGCAACTACTCATGCTGAGATTGATGACCTCAAGTGAGAAACGCAGGTTATACGGAGTTCTGCTGCAGATGTTCACTCCATCCTTCTTCATCTTATTGAAGGTCATGATCCACTTATCACTATCACCATCAGACAGCATTTGGCAGACAAACTCAGACCGGCACTGGACGTTCTCAGCCGTATCGAGGGTGTTCCGGTGACTGGTGTCCAACCGCAACAAGAGGGAGAGAAAGAGTTGAAGCAAGAGATGAATCAACCTCCTCCATCTAGCTCCAAGCCAGCTGCTGAACCGAAGGGTAATGAAGCTTTGGTAAGTAACAAGGATAAGAAAAAGAAGAAGATTGGTGAGGACGATACAGACAACGAAGATGATGTCTATGTTGAAATTCCCAGGAAGCCTGTCCCAAAGGTTAATTCTTCTGAAAAACAAACTGAAGAAATTTCTATGAAGCAGCGAGCTGAGCTAGAACAGAAGCGAAAGGAGGCGGAGCTCCTAGAGAAGAAAAAGGCCATGTTCCCTGAATGGACAAAAGATTCGCTTCAGAGGTGTGCAATTGACGAGCCAGTTGTTCTATGGCTCGAGCCGATAATGTCATTTAGCCTTGACAACTCCAAGAATGCGCAGTTTGATATGCCAATCACTCGAAAGGCATTCATCTTCGACTGTTTCAACTCGACTACTGCCATTCCATCTCCAGACCCGAAGGTAGATAGGGGTCTGTTAGAGTTTTACTTGGAGTTTGCTCAACCTCAATACCATACTTGGAGCTCAAAGAAGATAACCACCGTCAAGGTGATGAAGCCCTATTCAGTAGGGAAATTTATCAATGTCAAATTCAGGGTGACTAGAGGAACCGAAGGCTCAGTTCACCATTTTTCCCTTGCTGATCTACCAAACCTCAACCCCCATGACTGAATACTCCTCAACAACATTCTTTTGTCAAATCCTCATGAGTATCAGCCAATTATCGATCATGTCAAGCGTATGCTTGTTTGCTACATACATGAGGTAGCGAAGATGGACCAGGAACTTGCCTCTGCCATACATAAGCGACCAACGATCAAACCCATGGGCAGAGCTGGCAATGTTAATTCCATGATCAAGGGGAAGATAGATTCCAAGTATCACACAATAATGTTTCTCAGGGGAGAAGGTCAAAAATGTATGTTCGCTCTTGTTGATAAACACCTTTTCTCGACGACTTTTCTCGAGCATATCTTAGAGATCATACAGAGGTGCGACTAGAACAATGCTGCTGATAAAAAGCTGTTCGTCAACATGCTGAGGTGGTACATTCTATTCCGACAGACTCTTCTCGTCATTATACCTAAACTGTTTAAAGTTATAAAGACGGTGAGACCCGCTCAGAAGAAATAATCTCTCGCCTCATTTGACGCAAAGGGGGAGATTGTTGAGTCTAGTGGATTGCATCATGGGCTCGGTCCATAGCCTAGTTTCAATGCCGGTATTGGGCCTGTCCAGCCGTGCATTATTTTGTATTAGGGTTTAGTATATAAGCTGCATGCATGCAGACTTAGAAGTTATCGCTTGAATTCTTTTCGTTTTCATAACTTGTAAACCCTAGCTCGTCTCTACAGCGGAAGTTCTTCATCGAGCTCTGTTGAGGCGTGACTCAGTTTTGAATCATAAGCTCATATTTGATTTTGTTTTGTGTTCGTTCTTATTTTGTTCTTAAACTGTTACATTTCTTTTATCGTACTTGTGAAAGATCTAAACGATCTAAGAGTTGTGAACTCATCAGAAAATGTAAGAGTTTCAAACGGATAAGTTCAAGATAGATGGTTTATCTTGAACCATGTTTATTTGAATTATCTTCTTTATAAAATTTACTAGGCAAAATCTTACACGTTGCGCATGTTAAAATTAGTTGTTCTAATTTTGACAAATATATGTTGTTGAAAATTATTAGTCATTGACATTAAATGCAATAAATTGGGAGGGAATTGATATATGGATGAGAATTTGGCCCGAAATCCAAACCGAACCGTAACCCGAACCGATCGAAATGAATTAGGCCCGAATAAACAATTTGATTCGGGTTTCGGGTATCTATATTATGCTTATTCAGTTCTCGGGTTATTCGGTTCGAGTTACCCAAATAAGAGCTTATTCGGTTCTAAATACCCAACCCGAATAAGCATTCCTCATCTCTTTTCTCTTTTCGACAGAAATCAAAATCACGATTCACACTTTTGTACTCTTCGTTCATAACAAAGAAAAAACCCCACGCTCGTTCTCATCGTTTCAAAATTGAGCAATCTTGTCAACTACTTCCAAACTCCAAATCACTTCTATCGATCCATCCTCTTGTTTCAGACTTTCAAAAATCCACCCTTCCTATTGTCTCTACGGATTCAAGAATTCCTACTTTGTCTAGTCATGAAAAATTAGGCTCCAACTCAAGAAACTCAAGTATGAAATTAATACTCATTATGTTAATGTACTACGTAAATGATATTCTTTCAATGTATTATTGTGTTATGTTAGTCTTTGAATGTTTTAGTTTGATGTATAAAAGTACATTTTGTTATTCTATTGTTCGGGTTATAGAATCCTAATACGGTTTGTTCGGTTTTTTTCAGTTATATTAGGTCGTTAATCATCTTGTACATGTTATTCGAGTAATAACCGAACCGAACTGTAACACCGTGAAAATTTACAACCAATTTAAACTTTTCAAAAACAACCCATATTCATTAAGTTATTATAAAAAGGTTTTCAGTTCATAAATTTCATAGTATCCCAGAAACATCAACATCAAATTGAGGAGTGGTACGATTATGCCTTCGCCTTGCCACGGTCTCCAGAAGTACCTGAAACAATACACTGAAACTGTAAGCCCGAAAGCATAGTGAGTTACCCCCAAAATACCAACCACAAAACCACACACATATCATATCATATCATAAACAGAACAGCCATGCATATCAAGTCTACAGTGTGACTGCTTCGCCTGCACCAGGCCTTCAGTCCACCCGGTCCACTCTCTCTCCGAGTCTACAATATGACTGGTACGCCCGCACCGGGCCTTCAGTCCACCTGGTCCACTCTTTGAGTCTACAGTATGATTGTCGCCCGAACCGGGCCTTCAGTCTGTCTTGTCCACTCTCCAAGCCTCGGCACGTCTGGTCCGCCCTCTTGGGCCTTCAGCCTATCCGGATCGCTCGTCGGGCCTTCGGTCTAACCGGTCCGCCAAGGGTATGTTGGCCTGCAACACAAAGCAGGACCCGCCTCAACCCAACCCCAGTCTAACAACCATGTGCACATAAACATATAATCATATAACTTCTCATAACTAATCAAACCGATCCAACATATTACATTACATAGCAACATCCTAACCAGGATACCGACCTAACCGGTCACTAGCATAACATCATCCTATATATCAGGATACCGACCTTAACAAGGTCTCTAACATATACCATCCTAACTACCAGGATGCAGACATAGCAAAGCAATAACATAACAACAACTACCTGGATTTCCATCCGATAAACGGCCGACCTTGGTGCCTTAAACCCTGTTGATATGGTGAGGAAAACTCACCTGCAACTGCCGACTTGAAGAAATAAGATCACGCTGCTCCGACCACCAGCACGAACTCGACCACTGAACATTACCCATTAACCAAATCCAATAAACACCAATAATTACCAAAATACCCTTGGAAGTCAAATTGGTCAAGCCTTGGTCCAAGTCAAAGTCCTTAGTCAAAGTCAACCTTCCTGGTTGACCCTACTCGCCGAGTCAACCCGTTGACTCGTCGAGTTCCTATGCTCAGAAACTCCCATTCCACGACTCAACCTGCCGAGTCGCCCCAAGACTCGTCGAGTCCAACAAGCTCTGAGTCCCTTCCGGCTCAACTCACCGAGTCATCCCTCGACTCACCGATTCACAGCTCAACCAGAAAAGGTTAGGATTCCACGACCAGACTCGCCGAGTCCAAGCATAGACTCGCCGACTCCAAGGCAATCTTCAACAGACTCGCCGAGTTGTTCTTCCAACTCGTCGAGTCCATGCACATATTCATACAACTTCTCGAGCACACCCATGTGACTCGCCGAGTCTCTTCAGTTCTCATTCCATACAAAGGCTTTTCAAGCCATGCAGGGACTCCAACCCATAGATCCACTCTTCTACAGCCTAACCCTCACATAAAGTTGCAAACTTTACGTGAAAGCAAGGAGATATAAGCCCAAAACACTTCTAGGGCTAGCGTTAAAGACAAAGGGATTCACCAATAACTCTTAGACAGGAACTTTATGACCTTTTGGGCCATCACAAGTCTAGATTTGAAGTAGAAACTTTAGATCTAAGCCTCAAACTCGAGATAGCTCCTAAACAAGCTAATGAATCCCAAATCAACCACCATTCATGATTCAATAATGAAATAGCTTAAGGAGGAGGTTTCTTACCCCTGAAATGTGCCCAAACAGAAGTAGATTCCAGATCTACCCAAGCCCGTTGATGATGGCCTCCAAATCCCCAAGCTTTTTACACTAAATTTCTCTTCCATGCTCTAATTCTTCATCAATGGAGTCACACACACGAGATGAGGGTTTCTGGATCTCAAATGGGTAGCAAAGAGGCTGAAGGTGGGTTATAATGTGCTTTATATAGGGAACAATCCCCAAATTAGGGTTTTCTCCCTTCAGCACCAACTCGCCGAGTCCAGCTACCGACTCGCCGAGTTGGTCACTTAACACGTGACCAGAACCGCGACTCGACTCACCGAGTCGACCTTCCTTATTTACACTAAGAACCCTGAACTTGCACTTCTGAACTCGGGGTGTTACAATTCTCCCCCACTTAAATTAGGCTTCGTCCTCAAAGCCTGCAGCAACACATGCCATATGATACTCCCACAATACAGCTCTTTGTCTCAGCCGACTCAGGTTCCTCCAAACGCTGCTATCAAACCCTATGAAGTCCAACTCTTCCCTCACAGAGTCACAACAACTGCTTCAAACAAGCCACCAGTTTCTTTCTTTAATGATGTCCACATCAACTAAGTATCACCCGATGATACTTCCATCATTACAACTTACCCAATCACTTGCCCCTTACAGAATTGGATATCACCATGTACCACTGGGTCCTGACCCGGTACCAAACTGCTATCTATTTCCTCAACTGGCGTTACCTCTCTTGAAATCTCCGCTAGGACTCATCCCGCTTCCTTTCTAAATCCAACTCTTTCCTTCCTGTGCTGTCAAGATAATACATCCTGTAGCTCTTGAGCAGCTCCCATGAGCTCTCATCTACACTTACATACTCATATTGCACCTGATCCAACACCCTCGGGCTGGAAAAACCCGACTCACTGACAATACCTCCACACATCCCCAGGATGAATTACCGCTACATTCATAACCTCTTGATCACAACCATACTAAAAATCCAAGGCTCCATCCTTGCGTCCCTTCCAAACACCTCTGGTTCTACACCACCGGAAATTCTTCCGCAACCTCAACAGACACCCAATCCGGATGTGCTTCCATACCACTAGCATAATCACAATGTTCAACAACCATAATTGAAATACTCTCAATCATCCATTCTCTCTACTGCTTTCACTTCTATGAACCAACACTCCCTCCCGGAGTTGCATACCTTTCCCTTTCCTTATCCAAGGAAGTCTACTTGAACACCTTGTTACTTTAACAAGTTCCACGGTGCTCACACCCCACTCTACACTATTCCCTTGTAGAGTAACCACTATTCCATGCATCACACACACTCTGAATCTGCTCGCAAGGACTCTCGGGTCCATGCACTGTCTTCCACTAACATGATCAATACTCGCGGCCAGACCTGCTGTTTGCTATTGCATTGCAACATACTCAATCCATCTCTTTATATAGATCTATCAACACATATAGAGTCCTTAGCATGACTGGACCGCCTTACCAAGCCTTTAGCCAATCTGAACCACTCTTAGAACCTTCAGCATGTCTGGACCGCCCTCCAAGGCCTTCAGCCTGTCTGGACCGTTCTCCGAGCCTTCAGCCTGACTGGTATGCCCACCGGCCTTCAGTATATTTGGACCGCTCAAACTATCATACATCATCCCGAACTATCCTTCCTAGGAATCTCTCCCGTACATACTGTTCTAGCCCTATAGGGGTTCCAAACTCTAACTCCATTCTATATACTCAAATCCCGGCCTAATCCTAGGCCTCACAAAACCAATCACCTTTTCTGAAAACCTTGGTCTGTACCCCGCCCCATTTGACTGCCACTTACTAATACTAGCCCACACTCTTGGCTGACTGAAACACTGCTGAATCCCAAACAGCTAATAAACCTCAAATACTTGTCGATCCTCCTGAGAATTTTCCAATTCTCCCCACTTAGAGCACTGACTTCCAACCACCGGTGACCCAACCGGCATCACTTAAACAACCTTACTCAACATATTCCCCTTATCCATGAACTGGTTTCCTCTAAAACAAGCAGCCTTCATGAAATCACATCCCAACATCACACATCTCGAACTCTAAGGGAGTTCGACCCTCAGCTGAACATTCCTCAAATTGCACATGCTATACCTGACATCCAGACCAAAAAGCCTAATTCCCCACCAACAATCCCCATGGATGATAACCAACTAAGACTCCCAGTACCAAAACCCTCAATCATACGATAAACTCAGCGAAAGGACGAACGAATACAATACCATGAATCATGCGAACAAGACTAGCAAATATACAATACTCCATAATAACCACAAGATAACAAGATAACAAAATGGAAACATACCTGCAGCTGCATCTGGCTCTCCAGTGACCTCCTCGACAGTAAGCTGAAAAGCTCGACCCTGAGCCCTCGGAGGCTCCGCTCCACCTTGGCCCCCGCCAGTAGTCCTCAAAGTGGTCAGTGCTGGAACCTGCACCGGTCTGGAAACGAGTTGCGGACAGTTGGCCCTCAAGTGACCAACCTAATGGAAATGATAAAAAATCCTTAAATCCTGAACCGGGGTTGACTGCCGACAATCCCTCGCATAATGCCCCTCTCTCCCGCACTTGTGGCACGCACCACCAGACCTACAAACTCCGGTATGACCCGTCCCGCACTTCTCGAAAGTGCGGCTGCTCTGACTTCCCAAACTGGAATCAACGGTCTTGGACCGTTTCAGCGTCGACTGCGACTGTGTCGAGGCCTGCCTCTACTCTCTCAACTGTAACTCAATCTCTAACACACGCCGCCGAGCGGCCTCCTGCAACTCCAGTAAGGTCTCGCACCTCTGCGTAGACACAAACTGCCTGATATCCCTCTTGGGCATACTCAGATATCGGTACATATGAGCCTGCTCCGAAGCAAACTCAGGGAAAAAAATCGCCCTCTCAGTGAACATCCAGGTGATCTCCGTCACCGACTCCGAATCCTGCTTCAGTTCCAAGAACTCCTGAGCCAACCTCTCCATCTCAACCCGTGGAACATAACGGGTACTGAACATCTCACGGAACTGATCCCATGTAACTGCAGCCCGCTGGGCATCTGAATAAAATCCCGTAGTCAACCTCCACCAATCCTTCACCCCGATCCTTAAAAGGTTCAGACACACCTCACTCTCTGATCCGCAGGGCATGAACACGTGAAGGAACACCCCTCCACGTCCGACAACCATCTCATAGAAATGATCAGATCTTGAACTACATCAAAAGTAGGGAGCTTCGTATTATCGAAGTCCCGATACTGAAAACCCCGACCGACTCCTCCACCTATCGCTGTAGTTGCCGCGGCAGCCGTCTCTGCAAGAGTTGCATAGCGCTCATCAAAATACTCAACCATGGCGGTCTTGATCGACCCAAACATCTCCAGCATCTCCGCCCTGAGCATAGCAGCAATCTCATCATGCAGGATCTCACGAATCCTGGCATCCAACTCATCCGTACTCATCTGACCAATGACCTCGGGTGGCGCTGATCCACCCTGACCGCACTTTCCTGATCTTGATCCTAACCCGGATCCACCCCCGGCATGCCTCGTAACCACCATACTGAAAATACACCGCAAGAAAATCACATGCTTTCCCAATAACCCGTGAACCAACTCCCAACCCGACCTTAGGGGTTGTGACTTCCTTGATACGCGTATGGGTCCGTGCTTCCAGTAGTACGGGCCCATACTACCTTCCACACCTACCCATATTTATATCAAGTATCACCACAACACACTAGCGATAAACATATACATGGCAACACTCAATCCACACCTCTAGAGGAACTGCTAACTACCTCACATAACAGGGAACCCTAGGCTAGCAGGCATCATATAATCATGCAATTCTATCATGCAATTCCTGAAGATCCCTAGCCTAGTACTAGCATGCTGTTCTAACATATCACATAATCAATTAACTTGTATGGTATTTTGGGGTCTACTTACTGGCTCTGGCTGATCGTACCTCTGCATCCTCCTCTACTATTTTTTTAAAACCATTTCAATTTCACTTTGAAAACTCTCCTTGATTTGAGACTGGATTCACACGAATGTTCCTCCAATTCACTCAATCCAAGGCTCTGATACAAACTTGTAACACCATGAAAATTTACAACCAACTTAAACTTTTCAAAAACAACCCATATTCATTATGTTATTACGAAAAGGTTTTCAGTTCATAAATTTCAGAGTATCCCAGAAACATCAACATAAAACTGAGGAGCGGTACGATCATGTATTTGCCTTGCCACAGTCTCATGAAGTACCTGAAACAATACACTAAAACTATAAGCTTGAAAGCTTAGTGAGTTACCCCCAAAATACCAACCACAAAACCACACACATATCATATCATATCATAAACAAAACAACCATGCATATCGAGTCTACAATGTGAATGCTCCGCCCACACCAGGCCTTCAGTCCACCCGATCCACTCTCTCTCCGAGTCTACAATATGACTGGTCCGCACGTACCGGGCCTTCAGTCCACCTGGTCCACTGTCTGAGTCTACAGTATGACTGGTCCACCCGCACCGGGCCTTCAGTCAGTCTGGTCCACTCTCCAAGCCTCAGCACGTCTGGTCCGCCCTTTTAGGGCCCTCAGGCTATACGGACCGCTCGTCGGGCCTTCGGTCTAACCGGTCAGCCCTAGGTATGTTGGCCTACACCACAAAGCAGAACCCGCCTCAGCCCAACCCCCATTCTAACAACCATGTGCACATAAACATATAATCATATAACATCTCACAACTAATCAAACTGATCCAGCATATTAGATAACATAGCAACATCCTAACCAGGATACCGACCTAACCGGTCACTAGCATAACACCATCCTATATACCACGATACCGACCTTAACCAAGTCTCTAACATATACCATCCTAACTACCAGGATGCAGACATAGCAAAGCATTAACATAACAACAACTACTCGGATTTCCATCCGATAAAGGGCCGACCTTGGTGCGTTAGACCCTGTTAATATAGTGAGGATAACTCACCTGCAACTGCCGACTTGAAGAAATAAGATCACGCTGCTCCGACCACCGGCACGAACTCCACCACTGAACATTACTAATTTACCAAATCCAGTAAACACCAATAATTACCAAAATACCCTTGGAAGTCAAAGTGGTCAACCCTTGGTCCAAGTCAAAGTCCTCAGTCAATGTCAACCTTTCGGGTTAACCCTACTCGCCGAGTCAACCCGTTGACTCATCGAGTTCCTATGCTCAGAAACTCCCATGCCACGACTCAAGCCACCGAGTCGCCCTAAGACTCGTCGAGTCCAACAAGCTCTGAGTCCCTTCCTGCTCAACTCACCGAGTCATCCCTCGACTCATCGATTCACAGCTCAACCAAAAAAGGTTAGGATTCCACGACCAGACTCTCCGAGTCCATGCACATATTCATACAACTCGTCGAGCACACCCATGTGACTCGGCGAGTCTCTTCAGTTCTCATTCCATACAGAGGCTTTTCAAGCCATGCAGGGACTCCAACCCATAGATCCACTCTTCTACAACCTAACCCTCAGATAAAGTTGTAAACTTTACGTGAAAGCAACGAGATATTAGCCCAAAATACTTCTAGGGCTAGGGTTAAAGACAAAGGGCTTCACCAATAACTTTTAGACAGGAACTTTATGACCTTTTGGGACATCACAAGTCTATATTTGAAGTAGCAACTTTAGATCTAAGCTTCAAACTCGAGATAGCTCCCAAACAAGCTAATGAATCCCAAATTAACCACCATTCATGAATCAATAATGAAATAGCTTAAGGAGGAGGTTTCTTACCCCTGAAATGTGCCCAAACAGAAGTAGATTCCAGATCTACCCAAGCCCCTTAATGATAGCCTCCAAATCCCCAAGCTTCTTACAGCAAATTTCTCTTCCAAGCTCTAATTCTTCATCAATGGAGTCACACACACGAGATGAGGGTTTCTAGATCTCAAATGGGTAGCAAAGAGGCTAAAGGTGGGTTATAATGTGCTTTATATAGGGCACAATCCCCAGATTAGGGTTTTCTCCCTTCAACACCAACTCACCGAGTCCAGCTGCCGACTCGCCGAGTTGGTCACTTAACACGTGACCAGAACCGCGACTCGACTCGCCGAGTCTATCCATCGACTCGTCGAGTCGACCTTCCTTATTTACACTAAGAACCCTGAACTTGCACTTCTGAACTCGGGGTGTTATACGAACCGATTAATACCCGAACCAAACCAAACTCGTATTGGTTAATCGGTTCAGTTTTTGGTTCATGTAGTTACTCTTATTCGGTTTTTGAGTTATTCGGATCGGTTCGGTCCGGTTCTGAATCGAATAACATCCCTAAATTGATATATATATATATATATATATATATATATATATATATATATATATATATATATATATATATATATATATATATATATAGCTATTAATCATGCCCTTTTTAGTCATTTTACATATAGATGATCACACTTTGTTTTTTTTAAAAGGAGCTAATTAAGAAACTTATACGTTTTGGCTAACACATAAGTTTTTAATCAAAAATAATTTTATATAAAAATCTTTTTGTCGATCACATAGTGGCAGGATGAAACCAAAATGGTGTTTAAGACCATTGGAGTTTGCTTAAGATGTTATCAAATATAAAATATTGTACAATTAATAAAAAAAACACATCAAGAATTAAAATATATTGCATTCATGCATGCTTTTCTACCTTTGTTTCTGCCCATAACTTGTCATTCACTTTAATTAGGACTCTCTTCCACATTGTGTACTCTAGTCCAACATGTTTATGAACAAGGTCATCAAAAAAGCTTGAAAATAAGGATGCATTATCACTAGAAAATTTACTCATGCTATCAAAAACGATCTTATGCTTTTTTCCTCCAAATCTATTCCAGTTAACGTGAAGTTTTGGTAATCTAGTGATCTATCTATCTAACCCTTGTTGCTGCATTTTGTTATACCAAAATCAATCAAACAATGCATGTAAAGTAATATATAGACTAGATTAAAAAGACGTAATTAATTTAGTACAACCATTATCATCCTCCAGCACAATGTGACCATTTTCTACACCGGACGATAAAACATCTTTGTCTATTTCTATGTTAAGACCAGAACTATAAACATCATCTTTGTTTCCATGTTTATCAACCATTTTGTCGGTCGCGGTAGCCATTGAAGTAGAAATATGAGCTGGATATCAAAAAATTATATACGGGTTATGGAAATCAAAATAATGATGATGATAATGAATTAAACGGTAGATGTTTAATGACTATCAAAATATGTGTGAAGTAAAAAAAAAATTTAACCTAGAGTATATTATGCAGGAGTTGAAATTTTGAAAATTTTTGAAACCATTTTTCTTTTTTTGGCATTGGGAGGTAATTAAAAATAATGATGAGTTTATGTAAAAATAAAATGTTATAGGTAACAAAATAAAAAATTAACTATTACTTACAATTAATATTTTCGCACATATTAAATATTTATAATTAATTGGGTGGGAATTAAAATATTATTAATTATATTTGAATTTCATGTAAAAAATAAAACATTTTAGATAACAAAGTAAAATATTAACTATTACCCATAACTAATATTTTCCTAGATATAAAATATTTATAATATTATTAACTTTATTTGAGTTTCCTGCAATTTTGTTTGAAATGTTATTAATTTTATTAGTCATTCGTATTAAATGCAATAATAATTATACACTAAATTGATATATACAATTCAACTTTAATATTTGAATTTTTTTTCAAGGAAACAATGACTAATGAATTATATAACTATTTTAACTTTTAAAGGAGACCATTATTTATAGAATAAAAGAGTTTATTTAGTAACATTAATTTTCAAACTATTTTATTAAAAATGGATACCTTATACTCAAAATCGACCAATTGTGTAAATTCAACATCGTTATAACCAAATAATAGAATGTTTAATCAGATTTTTCCTTGAAATTTAATATTTGGAAATTTTCTAAGAATAAAAAATGATTAATGATTAATTAATTATGTAACTATTTTAACCTTAAAAGGAGACCTTTATTTATAGAATAAAAAAGTTTATTAATTTTGTTTAGCATGACCATGTGGGATCAAATTCGTCTTTATTATGTGTCTTTTTGTGTCGTATTTTTTATCCAAGATCAATTAATGAAAAAAATGTGAAAACAATCAACTATAAGTAAAGAGGTTAACGCATTTCTTATCTCAAATTGTTTAAAAAAACAAAACTAATGGAAAACACATATAAGTAAAGAGACTAAAACATTTTCTAATATATATTTGTTCTCTTTTGTTCTTAATTTTGACGGGGTTAGGCATCAACTACAACATCCTAGGAACCATGCAAAAATAATGGAAGTTTTTCTTTTTATAGAATTATCATATTCTCTACCTTTTATGATGTCCCATATTGATAGAATATAAAATGATGATATTAAAATGACATTATTTAATGAACATGTTATCATCATAAACTTCGACTTATTTTTTTAACCCACATGGTAAGCCTTTAAAAATAACTCTGTTACCTTCTCATATCAATTATTTTGAATGGGTTTTAGTATATAATCTTAAGTCGTGACGTTTATATAAAAAGTTTAATTTTTTAACATATATATAAATACAACGTTCAACTTAATTTTTTTAAACATTGATCAAAGTTTCAATGTCAAAAATAAATTATGTATATGTATTGTGATGATTAGAAAAAAAGGTAACATGTACCACTACACTTTGTACTATGGAAAATCATATACTACAAAACATGCAAATTTAATTATTTTTAAGCGTTTAACTAATGTTACTTGATTTTCATGCAATTTAATTATAATAATATTTAAGATAAATAGTTTTTTAAATGTTGCAATTGATGCCTAAATCGATCAAAATCCAGAACATAGGAGAACAAATATGTTGTGATATGTCACCGGCTTAACTCCGTCTTTACGAGGGGTGGAAATGAAAAGCCTGAAAATCACAACAAAGAAAATAGGATCGTCATTTGTCGTCCGAGAGGTTGCCCCGGAACGAGGCTCCGACGATCAAGTCAGTAAGAGTCTGAGAGAGAGAGAGAGAGAGAGAGAGAGAGTGGGTTGAAAGCGTAAAGAGAGTGTTAAAGGATTTTAGATCTTGGTCCCATTTCTTGGGGGAGTAGGGTTCCTTTTATACCATTGGCAAGGGGGAACAGATCCCCGACAGTATCTTCTACATTTTAAGGTTTGGCAGGGGCAGATGGGTTTTGATTGGAGGATTGTGTTCCATGGGTGGTAGTTCGCTATTGGTGCAAATTCTTCCAGAAGCAGTGTCAAAGTACTACACCTGTCGCTCCGGGGAACTCTTGGTACTGTTTTGTCTTCAACGTTAGCCTCGGCACTTGGTCACGAAGAAATAGATACGGGGTCTCGAAGGCAACGACGAAGGCCCGACGTTAGTCATACATCGCTCCTTGGCCGATCTGTTTGTCAAACTAGCAGTTCCGTTATCTTTGACGGATTACCGATGGAATACATCAACAAGTCCCCTAGGCTATTAGACATCAGCGTTTGCTTAGGGTAGTTGAGTAGTTCTAGCTTAGATCTGGACACGCATTTGGTGGTGATGGATTTATGGCTACAGTTGATGTGACGGAGGCATATGTGTAAACGGTTTCCATCATCATAACTGCTTGGGCTTCCCGCTTGCATTTAAAACTTCCTTATTTGGGTCGATTCCCTTTTTCCAGGTTTCCCTCGCGTCTACCACTTCCTCTTTTCATTTCCATCTGCTGTTTCTTTCTTTTCGAGTAATGGCTTCTTCTAACACTAGAATTGTTCCTTCCCCGAGTGATTTTTCAAGTCTGCAAGAGTGGTTTGGGTTTCTTCTTGAGCATGGCTTAAAATACCATTGAAAGGGGGTAATCATTTCTCGTCCGCCGAAGGGGAAGATAGGAGTTCCCATTCCGATCTTCGAGGCCAGGTTGAGGCTGCCGACGACGGATTTATTTGACGAGATTATGCGTCAATATGGACTTCATGTGGATGACCTGACTCCGAACGCCGTCAACAAGATCGTCGACTTCGAACTTGCTTGTCGGATCCTTGGAGTTTTGCCACAGTTCTGGGCGTTGAAGGATTTCTTCAATTCCTCCACTCAGTTTGGTGCCCAGACTTTGTACCAGAGCAGGGGTGTTCATGCCTTTATCATCAATCAGAAAGCTCCGAAGAAGAACTGGTAGGATCGGTGGCTTTAAGTGAACCGTAATTTTTTCGGTTTTGGTTATCTTTGCTTGACATCTTTCTCTGATTGGGCTCCTGAACTGTGGGGTTCCAATGCCACCGTGGCACAGGCAGTGAAGACCATATGCATTAACGACGAGGATTGGGAGGACCACATGCTTGCTACAGGTGGGACGAGTGCTGCCTGGAGGACCCGAGGGATGATTCCCCAATTCTATCATTTCTCCTTTCCCCCTTGATATACTCTTGCTTATGTGTTGGGTGAACTGTGTTCGGACTATTCCTCGCTTGCAGGTCATGAGAGGATTCTTCCCTTTGAGATGGTATTCAAGGGTCGTTTTAAAGGCACCCTACAATACCAGGAGGTGCCTTTTGTTGAGACACTTCCTCTGCCAGTCAGTCTTGACCATGCTTTAGCTCTCGGTAGTCCTCCTGTCGTTTCTCCATCTGGGTTTGATTCTCCTGCTAGCTAGGTGCTCATTGATGCACATGTTGGCAATGTTTCTCGTGAAGACCCCTTCCTTCTAATACTGAGGGGGAGGAGTCATCGACTAGGTTAGTGCAGCGTAGGACCCATGCGGCTTCTAAATGACGACTTTCCTGATTGGACTCGCCGCAGGTGGAGTCTGCCAAGGCCAGCTCCTTGGGGCATCATCTTTTGAAGAGACGGAATGTGGATTTCCTTTTGGGGGAAGACACGGTAGTTGTGGATATCCCTGATGATGACACTTTGAAACTGTCAGAGGGGATGAAAGAAGGCGAAACAGAACTGCCCCGTGAACCCAATGAAGAACCGGTCGATACTGCTGCCGAAAGCATTTTTAGTGTCGACCAGAAAGGCAGTCATGAAGGGGCTCCCAGCTTACCCGTTCTGCTTTTGGCTAAGGGATACCCTACTAAGGGCTCTGTTATGTTCCTCCGACAGCACTGGCTGTGTACGTGCCCGGGTGGGGAATAACTCAGGATTCTCACCTTTCCCAACACACTGTGACATACGATTGGGGTCGTCATGCTTTTCCCCCGCCGCCATCAAGGCCTTGGAGCTTCTCTCAAATGCTCATCTTTCTAACAGTCTCTTATATTCGGTTGCCCAGGATGATCTGGGGAGGCTGCTTCAGAAAGGAATTGTATATGTGATGGAAAAGGTGGTTGAAAGTTCCGAGTTTGAGATGGGGGTGAAGCGGATGAAGATGGCATGCATGGTCGCTGGTTACCAGTGTTAGGTATTGGTTTTGAAATCTTGAGTCACCAAGTTCGTTGTAAATGTTTCGAGTGATTGTCAGGTGGATGAACACCTGATCTGATGAGGGATTTGGATGCAAAGTAAGACCCTTGGTTTTGTTGGATTAGTGTCTAAGTCCATAACTATTTTGGTATGTACTTGACCCGATGGTGCATGGTCCTTTTGGGTTGCCTTCACCAAAGCAACTTGATTGGAGAAATAAATAGAGAGAGAGGTTATTATGATTTATTAATATGTTATAAGAATAATATATTAAAGGAGAAATCATATTTGTTTAATTAATATTGGTCAATAATTAATTAAGAATTAATTTTGTGATCAAATGTAATTAATTAAACTAGAGGGGCTGAATTGTAATTATGTGATAGTTACAAAATAGGGTAAGGATTATCCTAAGGATAGGTTGGACGAATTTGAGGTGATAAGGCCTTAGAATTCGACCATGATAAGGATTCAAGGCTTATCTTATGGGTTGTTTGGTGGGCAAGCAACTAGATAAGGATAAGGACTGAAATCCTATCTCTACACCTATATATAAACACCCCTTTGGCTCATAATTCGTCCAGACCTTCCCAAGGCATCTTAGGGATGAATTCTTATACCTCTCCTCTCTCTTTATACCATCTCCATTTGCTCTTGGTGTTTGTAAACCATTAGAGGAGTGACACTTGTGACTCTAAGCCTTCCAAAGTCAATACAAGAAGATTTGGGATTGTTATTGCTACATAACAATCAAGGTAAGATTATAAACCTATTCTTATGTTAATATGATTACTTATATGCTAGAATTAGGGTTTGATTATGTGTTCATAATGTTGTGTATCTAATAGTGAAAACATAGATCCAATGCTAGGGTTGCATGTACACATATGATTGTTTGTATAAAACCCATCAGTGGTATCAGAGCCTTTGGTTAACTTGTTTTCAATTAGTTTATTCAATTGTATGAACTTGACACATTAGGGTTTATTGCCAATAAACCCTAGGAGGCTAGGGTTTTTCGAGATTAGGGTTTGCAAACCCTAATTTGCAAGAGTTTGAATAAGATCTTCAAATCCTTTCCTTAAACCCTTAAATTTCGAAATCTTGGGTTTGTTTTAATCCCTTGATTTTCGAAATTTGCCTCCTCCCCAAGATAAGATCCTAAATTTTAGGGATTTGGATTATCCCATATCTTGTAATTATCCTCTAGTTGTTATATATGGTAATTATAGATTTTGCATTATCCTAACCATAATTTCGAAATCTAGAGAGATAATTAAGGGATTAGGATATCTTAAATGTATAAATGGTAATTATCCTCATGATTTAGATAATCCCTTATGATTTAATAATTAAATTAATAGTATAATTCAAGATAATTATTAAATCAAGAGTTTTAATATTTAAAATTTTTTAATTATTAAAACAATTAAAACTAAATTGTTTTGAAAAGTTTCAAAACTTGCCCTCAAGTTTTGGAATTTAAAAGTTGATTATAAGTTTAATTAGGATGTTAAATTCTAAAACCCTAGTATTGTTTTGAAAAAGTTCAAATTACACCCTTATGGTTTTATTAATTAATTAAGGTGTATAATTAAAAGAAGTTTAATAAATCCATAAAAGTTTTGGTTTACAATTAAAAATATAATTGTTATATTTGACCACCTAGTATTTTAAAGTTTAAAACACACCCTATACTATATATATTAAAAGTCTAACATTATATATATGTATAATTAAAAGTCAGTCTTACCGTTAGTAGGCCTCATTCACGAAGCTGGTCTATAAGGGGTGTTTAAGGAAATTGCCTATAAAATGGCGATTGAATGGGTATCCACTCTTACCTACCGCACTCTTGACCAGTGGAGGGTCGTTAGCCGAATCGGTAGGATAGGATGAAACCTTCCATTATAAGTATAATAAAGTATAAAAGTAACTAAATGTTTTCACAAATTCCCAATCTTAGTTACTTAGGCAAAAGTGAATTGATGCAATTCCATGAAATTACACTTTGTACCCTTGTGAAGACGTTAGTGGAGCGTGTGTGGTTTACTGGCACATCGAATAGATGAGTGTAACATGTGGGGGCACCATGTAAGTTTGCATGGTTATTCACACCCGCTTTGTGATCCTCGGCATCCTAGTCACAAACAAGAGGGGCATATCGAGATTTAAACATGCCATTGAAATGTTCAATGAATCTCAAAGGATCTAGGAGTTTTCATATATTTAAAACTTAAATATCGTTTTCGTTTTTCATGGTGGAAATTAGTGAATCGTCATTCACTTACCTTCAAATGTTCTGCAATTTGGGTTACGGCATCCCTCTCCCGAGTTGTAGAATATTGTGTTGGGTCATTGCCTTAGTATCTCATTTGGGTGATTTACTAAGGATTCAATCAATCAACTAACTTGAATTTGTTTTCTCCCGTTTTGTAGATGTCAAAGTTCGACAACTATGGTCTTCCCAAATCACGTGGAACAAGCATTCCACATGAAGATGATATTCCACGATTCGATCAAGGAACAAGAGATCATACTTCACTTCCTCCTCCTCCTCCAATTATTCTCCCTAACCCACAAGTTCAAAGGCTTGAAAAGTTCAAGATCACTCAAGCCCTTTTGGCAAGTAAACATAAAGAAGGAAAGTCGATGTGTGCACACGTCCTAGGGATGAAGTCACACATTGATAGGTTAAGAATGTTGGGATCCATTGTCTGTGAGGAAATGGTTGGGTTCTTCAGTCACTTCCTAACTCATATAGTGAGTTCGTAAGAGAGTACTATATGATGAACCGCGACGTGGCCCTTATAGATCTCACCTATATGCTTATTGCTGGTGAATCACGAATGGTTTGGCGCAATAGAAAAGCAAAGTTGTTTGGTGAATCTGTCTTCAAGGCCTTTATGGATATAGACAATGGCAACGAAAGACATGCTATGATCGAAAAGTTTGATCATAAGAGAAAGGCAATGCCTGAAGTAGTTCCATGTCCTGTTCTAAGAGAGTCAATCTGCTTTTATTGCCAAGAGAAAGGGCATTGGAGACAAAGCTGCCCCATTTATATGAGATCTAAGAGATGGGAGAGTCGAAACGTATGGCTCTAATATAGGTAAAATCCATTAACGAACTCTTTTAAGCTTCTATTATAGATCCTTAATACATAATGTGATAAAATTACAATTGATGTTTTGTAGGATCGAAGAAAAGAAAGGAAGCTTAAGGGAAGAAGTGAGCAGAATCTAACCGTGAAGGAATGGATTTCGATCGCATTTCTCGAAGATTAGATTCTTGAGCTACTACTTAGAGTTAGAATTAGATTGCTAAGAAAGATGTATTAGCATAGTTTTTCAATGAATTGCATTGTAAGGACAAATTTTTTCCGCAATAAAATAAATTTTGATTTTAAATTTTATTTATTTATCCTTGCAATGGCGTGTATGAAAAATTGATATTAAAATGTTTCTATTATTAACAATAATGGATTTGGTTCTTATTATGTTATTTATGGAAAGTCGAGAGTTTACCAAATAAGGATAGTTTCTCATCGCCCAAGTTTCAATTGGACAGAAACTTGGAATCATGCAACTTGGTTGCACGATGAATGAGAAATTTCATATTTGGAAATTAGACTAATTCATTGACAAAGTGTCAAGTGAAGGACTAGGAGATCGAACACATAAAGTTGCGTGTTGATCAAGACCACCATAAGAGTAACAATGATATTCGTCATGATTCACTAAAGGTTTAGTAAATATGATTATACTTACAAGATTAAGTGTAATTATGAATTGATTAAAAAAGTTTAAATCAATAGCAAAACGAATAAGAAGAATAAAGTAGGCAGAAAGATAAAAGTTTCTCCATTCTAAGAAGAAGGGAGAGTAGCTTTTATGCCTTATGATAGGTCTTAATGATTAAGAACCATATCTCAATTGATCCTCTAAGTGAGTCTTAGTGCAATTGTATGTCTAAGAAGAGGAATCAAGAATTGAAGAAATGGTTAAATCAAAAAGTCAATCATACTTCGTTCCAAAACAAGTCTTAAAAGTTAAGATTGTGAAATTAAGTGATAAGTATAAAGAAGGTTTATAACATTCATTAAATGTGGAAAGTTGTGATGTCTTGAATAAGACAAAGACCAACTAGGACCAATTTATGAAGTGTTTTGATAAAAGCTACACTAACTCTTGAATATTTGTTTGTCAAGAAATGGTTATTGACAAGAGAATCTTATATGTCAAGGAGTCAGTGGGAGTCTTAATGGTCTTGAAAAGTTTCAAGAACAAATCAAATAAACCTTACCAATTATCACTAGCACACGAGTTGTGGTTTACAACCTATTGTGTTGACATTTTTTATTTCTATGCCGTTCCAATCGAGTTAATTATGCATGTGAGTTCTATGAGTTCTCATTTGAATGCATAAAAAGGCAAGGACCTTGATCAATGGAAAGTACATTGATAGGAAAAGGTGAGCTGCTTAACTACTTGGAAGACATGGTGGGCAGCTGTGCTACCATGAGGCAAGAAATCGAGATTAAGAAAGTTCGATCCGTATGAGTTTGAAATTGTCGTAAGATTTCCTCCTTCATGAAAATGATTATGAGGAAATGCTTTCACTAAGAAAGATTTTAAGAAGATAGTGATTGTAAAATTGCATTCTCAAATTCGATTATGGTTACGGTATCCCTTTCCATGATTTGAATTGTGAGGTTTGGCAATTAGTCTTAATTGATTAGACACACATATGAACTATCTAAGGCAAAGGTGTATAAGTTCAAGAAGCCTTGATAAAAGATTATCAAAGCACTATGTATTAGAAACATGGACTTAAGAAATTCAATAGGTATTGTTTTTCTGGAAGTTAAGATGTTTATGAATACATGTCGAAGCTAGTGGGAGCATAAGTGTTATGTTTTATAATAATCATCATGATAGTGGGAGCATAAATGTTATGATTGTATGATTATTAAGGAAAGTATTGCAAGTCGGCAATATTAATTATAGAAAACAAGAGTCATTCTTTGCAAAGTTGTAAGGATGGAATAGTTGTTTTGCTATAATTAAGGGAGAGAATATTATGCTTCATTTCAAATCTAAAGGTTTAGGTTGAGAAATGTTAATAAATCTAGTCAAGGGTATATAGTGTGTTCTTAAAATTTCGATTATGATTATGGCATTCCTCTTCAAAAAATTAATTTTGAGAACATAGCAAATAAAACATTATGCGTCGTGTCCCATACGCTTCGGGTATATGATCGATTGCAAATGCTTTAATGTTTGACCATTCTAAAATTTTCCAAATGCCGAGTGCATTTAGAGGGAAAAGGGACTAGAATTGGTTTTGACTAAAATAATTAAACAACTATCAAAGGACAATCCAAAGTTCGACGAGGATTGGCTACTTGTGAGTAGTTGGAAGCATGGTATTGAATGGACTAGATCGACATTATTATGAATAGAAAAGATTCTATTTAGAATAAGTGGTCATATGGATAATATGGAAATGTTTTCATTGGATGGACCATATCGACTCTATTATGAATAGAAAAGATTCTATTAAGAATGATTTGTCATATCGAACATATGGAAGTGTGTCCATATTGGGAATTGAATATTAAAAAAATCTATGACTAGATTAGAATTTTTTTATGCAAAAGGATGTTCAAAGGAATGTACTTTGAGTGAGAGACATAATATCTAAGGAATTGTCTTGTAACAATCTCCGATAGAGGACTTTGTAATATCATTGGCAATAGTCTTTGTGACTTTGGTGCAGTGACATTACGAAAGGATAATTGCATAGAATGTTAGAATCTAGAATATTCTATAAGTAGCAAGAATTCGATATTCTTTAACTTATGGAAAAAGGATTTAGAGTTGTGAAATGAGAATGATTGGAAATGTGTTCTATTTCACAAAATAAGAACCATATGTAAACATTGTGTGCATGCCAGGAGCATGGGACAAGTGTTGTAATTCAAGTAAGAAGTTGATTAAACGAAACGACAAATAATGAGTAATCAATATGGTGATAAATAAAAGGTGTTTTATTTATGCTCAAAGGATTGAGGCCATATGGGATTAGTATTATTCTTGTGTTTCACATTTGCATGTTTTGACTTCCAGAATAATTGAGTTTATTAAGAATAATCGAATTATTCGAACGGGCCACAGTCGTTCATATGTTGGAAGTAGATATGAATGAAGACTATCATGAATTGGTGTGTGGATTGTCTGAAAGAGTATTAGACATAAGCAAATGTTTGCTGCAACGTTCATGAGTGCTTATGAATATGATTTGAGCATTGGATTAAACCCATGCTTACTTGGATCACTCCATGGATTGTATCACGAGTGATTGGTGAGACGATAACATCTTATATTCTTGAAACCGAGATGTGTGAGTTGTATCTTGCGAATCGGTTGCACATTGATAATATGTACACGCACTAGTAACTTGGTGTTATAAAACATATTATTGTGTGTGATTCGGTGAGTGAGTTCAAGCAAGCATTGTATCAAATTTTATCCGTTCCTTTTATTCAAAGTAGGATAAAAGCGATATCTTTGGTCCCCTCGATGATTTACTGATGACAAACGTAAATGCTCGGCCGGGCTAGGGCTAATTTGATTTGTTCAATTAGTCAGTCGTTATAAATCGGAAATCGAGATATAGTACAAAGAGAATGATTTGAAATCATATCTCATATGATATCTAGAATGGAGAAATATATGATCCTTTATCTAAGGACACGCGTATCTGATAGGATCAGAGTTGACAGCGGCTTTGGAAAGCTACATTACAAATCAGGATCTGAAGTCATACGCAGAATAGTTGTTAGACTTATCCAAGTGGGAGACTGTTGGATTAGTGTCTAAGTCCATAACTATTTTGGTATGTACTTGACCCGATGGTGCATGGTCATTTTGGGTTGCCTTCACCAAAGCAACTTGATTGGAGAAATAAATAGAGAGAGAAGTTATTATGATTTATTAATATGTTATAATAATAATATATTAAAGGAGAAATCATATTTGTTTAATTAATATTGGTCAATAATTAATTAAGAATTAATTTTGTGATCAAATGTAATTAATTAAACTAGAGGGGTTGAATTGTAATTATGTGATAGTTACAAAATAGGGTAAGGATTACCCTAAGGATAGGTTGGACGAATTTGAGGTGATAAGGCCTTAGAATTCGACCATGATAAGGATTCAAGGCTTATCTTATGGGTTGCTTGGTGGTAGAGGTGGCAAAAATTGACACGACCCGAAACTCAACCCGAAATCGACACGAAATAAATGGGTTTGGGTTAGATATTTCGACACGTTTAATTAAACGGGTTGACACGACACGACACGATTATTAAACGGGTAAGGTTAGGGTTAAGATTTTCAACTCGAAAATGACACGAAAATAACCCGTTTATATATATATATATATATATATATATATATATATATATATATATATATATATATAGAGAGAGAGAGAGAGAGAGAGAGAGTGTGTATTGGGTTAAAGTAACATATTGGGCTGTTATTGTGTTCAAAGGGTATTGGACTATTGGGCTAATAAAGAGATTTTTTGACCTAATTACGTGATGACCTAATTCTTTCCTAGTTTCCGCACACCAGTGAGGCAGTGACCACAGAAGACAGAACGCACTCCACACTCCACGCAAACGCTCTCGATTCTCGTCTTCTTTTCCTCTTACGTCGTTCGATCAATCGTTCCTTGTGAGTCGCAACAACTATCGGTTTACTTCCTCCCACATATCAATCGATTCTCATCTTCTTTTCCTCTTATGTGTTCAGTTTTTTTTTTGTTGCAGTTAGGTAATCATGGATGAACCAATCAACTTGTCTGGTGATGAAATCGATGTTTCTGATGACGAAATAGGAGATGAGATGGAAGAGGAAGTTGGTAGTGCACCACCAATTTCTAATCGGAATATGCATAAACCGAATATGTCTGGTAACCCACCTGTCAAACGAAAACGTAAGCTTACTTCTCGTGTTTGGAAATCCTTTGAAATACTTAAAGAATCAGATAGTAAGGGAATATGTTGTGCAAATGCAAGAAATGTGGGACTACGTATATTGCTGAAAGTAGTCACGGGACAGGGAATCTACTTAGGCATAAAAGGGCTTGTGATTTGAAACACAAAAGTTATAAAGATGTTGGACAACTTCTTATACAATCTAATTTGAAAGGGACTTTGGGTACTAGATCTCCTACTTTTAATGCTGATGAATTTCGTGAGTTGGTTGCTGTTGCTATTGCTAGACATAATCTTCCTTTTCAATTTGTAGAATATGAAGATATTAGGAAATGTTTTGCTTACTTATATCCAGAAGTTAAAACATTTTGCAGAAATACCATAAAAAAAGAAATATTCAACATGTATTCAATTAAGAAATCAAAGCTCTATGATTTGTTGCGACTTGTTCCTGGTAGAATAGCATTAACATCAGATTGTTGGACTTCTGTAACAACTGATGGGTATATTTCATTGACTGCTCACTTTGTTGATCATAATTGGTGCTTGCAAAAACGTATTTTAGCTTTTACTTCTATGCCCCCTCCCCATAATGGTGCTTCCTTAGCAGAAAGAGTTTGTGGATTGTTAAAACAGTGGGGAATTGATAAGAAAATAGTTTCCATAACCTTAGATAATGCCTCTGCAAATGATTCTATGGCTAATGCACTGAAGTTTGATTTGAATTTGATGTCTGATGGTGATTATTTTCATGTTCGTTGTTGTGCTCACCTCCTTAATTTGATTGTACAAGATGGCTTAAAAGAATTAGATGAAGTTATCGTTAAGGTGAGAGATACTGTTAAGTATTGCAAAGGTTCTCAAGCTCGGAAAAAATCATTTTTCCGTTCTGTTCAATATGTTGGCATAGATTCCACAAGAGGGCTAAGGCAAGATGTTCCAACTCGTTGGAATTCTACATATCACATGTTAGATAGTGCATTATATCACAAAAAAGCAATTCTTCATTTGGCAAAGACTGATGCAAACTGTGTTCATTGCCCAAGCTTCGAAGAGTGGAGTAGGATTGAAAAAATTTGCAACTTTTTGCAAGTTTTCAATGATGTGACTTTAGCTTTTTCAGGTTCTAAGTATCCTACTTCCAATCTTTATTTTCCTAATGTTTTAAAGATAAGATTGCTTTTGCAAGAGGAGAAGGAAAATGGTGATACTTTTATAAAGAACATGGCTAAAAATATGCATTTGAAGTTTGACAAGTATTGGTGTGAGTTTAGCACTATTATGGGCATTGCCATTGTTTTTGATCCCCATTACAAGTTTCATTTTATTGAATGGGCTTTCAAAAAGATATATGGTTCATCTTTTGATGTTGAGTTGGATTTGTTTAAGAAAAAATTATTTTCCTTGTATGATGAGTATACGGCTGTTAGTGCTACAACCAAGGCTAATGAAAGCTCATCTCATTCTGGTGTTGCCAATGATAAGTCGGACACATATATGACGGTAATATTTTGCTCCTATCTTATTTTATGATTTTTTTTTGTATTTTCCTAACTTCTACATTTTTTGTTAGGATTTTGATGATTTCTTTAGCTGTGAATTTACTACTTGTGGTAAATCTGAGCTGCAATCTTACCTAGAGGAGCCAAAATTACCTCGCACGGGTGATTTGAATGTGTTGGAGTATTGGAAACATCTTCAAGGACGGTATCCCATTGTTTCTCAAATGGCTAGAGATATTTTGGCCATCCCAATATCTATTGTTGCTTCCGAATCTGTTTTCAGTATTGGAGGAAGAGTTATTGATGCTTATCGTAGTTCGTTGAAGGAAAATGCTGCTGAAGCCTTGGTTTGTCTTAGAGATTGGGTTTTTAGTGAAGGTAAAATTTGCATTTATAAAATTTTGTATTTACAAAAAAAAATGTATTTAAACAAATATTAAGAGTAAAATCTGCATTTTTTAAAGAGTTAAAATTTTGCATTTACAAAAAAACAACATTTAAATTTATGCATTTATAAAAAAAACTGCATTTAATATGAAAGTAATGCTAATATAATTTTTTGCTTTTTTGTAGGTTCAATGCATCCAGATATTGAGGCGTTATGCAAACAGACTTTAACAATGAAGATTGGAGATGTGAATGAAGATGAAAGTGATGTACCAAGTGCTCCTAGTATTCAAACTCAACAATCCGGTTTAGGTTAAAGATTTGAAGTTGAATTCTCGTATTACTTGTATTTTTTATTTTAATGTTGTGGATGTTTGATGTTTTGGAAACTTGCTATTATTTTGGATTGTAAACTTCTCTTAATACTTTGAATGTTTAATGCTTTAACTTGTGAACTTTAAGTTTTGATCTACTGATTTGGTTGTTTACTTTCCTGATGTAAAATTTAGAAAATTTTATTCTTTAAACGGGTTAAACAGGTTAAACGGGTAAAATGGGTTAAACGGGTTACATGGGTTAAACAGGTTTAGCGGGTTAAACAGGTCGTGTCGGGTTAGAGGGTTTTATACGTGTCGAGTTCAGGTCAACAATTTTTGACCCGTTTAATAAACAGGTCGTGTCCGTGTCACATATTTCCAACCTGTTTAAGTTTCGACACGACACGAACCCGACACGACACGACCCGTTTGCCACCTCTACTTGGTGGGCAAGCAACTAGATAAGGATAAGGACTGAAATCCTATCTCTACACCTATCTATAAACACCCCTTTGGCTCATAATTCTTACAGACCTTCCCAAGGCATCTTAGGGACGAATTCTTATACCTCTCCTCTCTCTTTATACCTTCTCCATTTGCTCTTGGTGTTTGTGAACCATTAGAGGAGTGACACTTGTGACTCTAAGCCTTCCAAAGTCATTACAAGGAGATTTGGGATTGTTATTGCTACATAACAATCAAGGTAAGATTATAAACCTATTCTTATGTTAATATGATTACTTATATGCTAGAATTAGGGTTTTATTATGTGTTCATAATGTTGTGTATCTAATAGTGAAAACATAGATCCAATGCTAGGGTTGCACGTACACATAGGATTGTTTGTATAAAACCCATCAGGTTTAACCATCATTATGCTTATGGGAGCAGCGGGTTGGTGATGACTTGTCATGAAGTCAAGTGTGTATTTAATGTTTTTGGGCACAACTTCTGGATTTATGATTGGTTGAAATTCTCGATCAATATGTTTTGAGTATTCCTTCTACGTGATTTGGTGGTGTTCCTAGTCCGGGACTAGGGGTAGGTATGATGATGGATGATCATCACTCTTAAAGTACGTGTTCTGGAGTTTAGACTGATGGGTTCCCAATTTGGGGGTTTATTAATGGAGTTAGTTTTAGTTCCAGTTTTTGAGAAGTTTCCCAGTTTAAATAGTTTTCACTGGAAGTTAGGCCTTATAGTTGGGGAGAAGAGGATAGTGGTTGTAGTTGAATATTTTCAAGTTATTGGGCTGTTTGTTCGTAATTGTGGGTTTTTGAGTGATCTCTCGACTTTTCTACATAGATGCCATTACTGGGAATGGTTAGAGGAAGATTATGGAAAATGTCGGTGTTGTTTTCAGAGATTCTAACTAAGACAAATTTCGAGGAAAAATTTTGTTTAAGTGGGGGAAAGTTGTAACATCTTGTTTCGAAAAAGATTCTTATTTCGGGATTATGGACAATAAATGGATTGAGTAAATGCTTTTGGCTTCAAGGGAATATGGTTTAGACCCTATTGGATGTTGATAATATTGGTTATAATATCTAAACCTTGCGTTGTGTTTTGGAGCCAAAGGGTAAAATGGGAAAAGTTATGAGTTAGGCATCTTGCAAGGATTACAGTTTTTAGTTCGACATGTGTTAATCCAAAATTAACTAGATAGAATTTTTGGGCTCATCAATACCTTTTTGTGGGTATAAAGATCTCCAAAAACAAAGTTAAAACCAAAAAGTTATGGTTGTTTGAAGTTGAGGTGGATTTAGGTGAAAAGTCGTGGCCACGACGTAGAGATCAGAGCCCACGGCATGGTAATCAGTCAGGCCCAAGCCCATAATTCTTTTTTTGGTTTTCAACATATTTAAGCTTAATGTTCTGCATTTTTAGGAATTTTACCAGCCTCCATCATCTCTAGAAGCCTTGAGAGAAACCCTAGCCTCTACCTTCAAGATTTGAACTTCTCCTCTCTCCTCCCTCCTATTTTGGAAGTTTTTCATGTTATTTTGATGGAGCTTAAAGATCTAGAAGGTTCTTTTGGATGCAAGGAATGATGCTTCAAGTTTAGATCCATCAAAGGCACTACATTTCTGGACCATTGTGAGTATAAAGTTCCAATCTTGCTATATAGTTCATTAGATCTTGTCATTTGGGATTTTAGCACTGTTGGTCCATTTTATAAGTGATCTTGGAGTTGAGTGGACTCCAACATCTTTTGATCAGTTTGCAATGCTTCATGGACCCCATGGACTAGGAAAGTTATCATTTATTTCCTTCCCTTTTAGCCATGCAAGTTATCTTGGTCCTTTAGGCCATTTTGATGTAATAAAGCTTAGATCTTGAAAGATTGTAGCATTATTATAGATAAAGTTGGAAACTTTATCCATCTAGACATCTTGATGATTCAAATCCGAATGTTGGAGACTTGGACTTAATGGATTAAGTTGAGAAATATGCATTTTGGGTCCATTTGAGACTTAAAGTCTAGATATTGGTGGTTTGGACCTTCCTAATGAATAAAGTTAGAAACTTTATCCACTAAGACATCGGAAAGGATCAGATCTGAGCTTTGGAGCTCTTAGAATCAGAAGAAAATGCATAAGTCGTTTGAGCTATTCAAACCAGTCCCCACGACATGGCAACTGGGGGACTAGCGACTGTTTTGGCATTTTATGCCCATGACATGGCCAAGGAAGGCCACGATGTAGAGAGCTGCTGGTTGGCAATTTTGACTTTGGCTTTTACCGTTGACTTTTTAACTAGTTTGACTTTTGGTCAAACTTGATTAAAATTAAGCATTTAGCAAAGGATTTGTTTTAGTTTGGCTTTAAGAAACTTGGGTTGGACATTTAGTTATTGAGGTAGCTGTTGGGCTTCTATTGAATAGTTCACGTGATTCTTTTCACTGTACTCGTGGGTCGAATGCACCAATGTTGGCCCATTGGATTATGTTTTGTAGGATGATAACTGTCTTTGTAACACTTGTTGATATGCATATATGTGCTTGTTGTCTTTGTGAATCTTGATGATATGATTGTATGCTTAATTGTAGGGATGAAATAGACCTAGTACTGGTTGAAAGATACCAAAGGAGGTAAATACACTCAGGGGGTGAAATTGACCCAATACTTGTTCAAATATACCGAAGGAGTTGAAATAGATTTAGGGAGTGAAATAGACCTAGTATCGGTTAAAAGATATCGAAGAAGTTGAAATAGAATTAGGGGATGAAATAGACCCAATATCATTTGAAAGATACCAAAGGAATTAAAATACACTCAAGGGGTGAAATAGACCGAGTTTAGTTTTTGGTTGTTATGTATGGTTGGTATGTGGTATTTTAGATAACTCACCAAGCTTTATGCTTACGGTTTATGTTTAAAATGTTTTCAGGTAATATTGGTTTCAAAAGGAAGGGTCTAGCTTGATCACATTGCATCCAGTAGAGACTTATATCGTATTGACTATTTATGATTTTACTCTGATGTTTTGAGAATACAATTATTATGATCCTGTTTTCGGATAATGAATGAATGGCTTTGACTTTTTTAAAATGAAGTTTTTACTAGGAAATTTTGGGATGTTACAATGCGTCTGACAAAAGCTCTCCCAAAAGTCAACCAAAGAGCATTTCATTAAATCAGGTGGGATCCGGTTGCATGAAGCTGTCAATGAGCTGTTGAAGGCGTGAGTTACACTCGTTGAAATTGTGAGTGGATGCGTCGGACAAGGTCGTTATGTCAAAAAGATGTTTCCCAAGTCTAGACAACAATAAATGCAACAAAAACTCACATATTTTTTTAAAACGCATGTCGCTACATACACATGTACTTCCGGCACACATATTTGTACACTTCAAAATTGAGTACATATAGACATTGTATCATCAGCTCAATCAACTTGAATACTCGGAAAACAAACTTATATTCTCGGAAAATGCATACCCAAACACTCTAAAATCAATTTATTCTGAACTTCATACCCTCTAATAGAATCTTTTACCCCATAATTATATTTTTCTCTTTTTCAAAACACCATTTTGCATGGGGATAAAAAGATCAAGCACCACCTTTTTCACGAAAACATCATCTTATTCAGCACAAAATAGTTTTTCTTCATAACTCAGATTAACAGCAACAAAATGTATATGAACAAAAACAATGTAATTTTTTCTTTTTCAAGCAAAATCACCAACAAAATAGCAAATAACTCACAAAAAAATTTCTAGTTGCGAATGCTAAGAAACTCTTCAAGAACGATTAAAATCTTCAAGATAGTAAACCAATCGGGATCATTCCCTTGAAATAATCGCTTAGCTCTTCAAGGTCTTGCTCTGATAGCACTTGTAGGTTCCCGTTTTACCGATTAGGTTGGTATGGAAGGATAATATCATGAAAATAATCATGTGTGAACATGATAAACAAAACATGTGAGTAAACTCATAATGGATAGATAGAGATATATCAAATGTTACATGAACAACTCACATAGCTAGTGAGAATTCCATAGCCAACACTTTCTCTAACTAAATTCTACATGGTGCACACCTAAAATAAATGACCACTCACCACCACTTTATATAATAGTGGAGGGAATATGCTCTCATACAAAGGAATATTCTAACCCAATAAATCACTCATCATTGTAGAGAATTTTTTGCTCTAACAAATATCCCTGTCTTAGGTCGATCTTGGAGACATAACTCGATCCTTGAAGCTGATCGAAAAGATCATCGATTTGATGAAGTGGATACCGATTCTTGATGGTTAGTTTATTCAACTCGCGGTAGTCGATCCACACCCATAAAGATCCATCTTTCTTCTTGAAAAATAGTAGTGGCGCTCCCCAAGACAAAAAGCTTGGTTTGATAAAGCCTTTGTCAAGAAGTTCCTATAGTTAGCTAGAGAGTTCTTGCATCTCCGATGGTGCCAATATATAAGGAGACTTTTCTACAGGGGCTTTTCCTGGAATCAGATCACTACTAAACTCGATTTAACCTGCGGGTGGTAATCCTGGTAGATCCTCCGAACATACATTAGGGTGATCACACACCTGAGGTACTTCCTTGATCTCTTTCTTCTTGTCTCTCTTATTGATAACGTGCACTGGAAAGGCGTTATACTTCTTATGCAGGTATTTACTGGCCTTCATACAGGAAATGATTCAAAGGTTCTTACTAGGATTGTCTCCCTAGACGATTAAGGTTTCTCCGATCAGCAAGGAAAGATGCACTACTTTCTCAAAGCATAACATCTCGGTGTGATAAAGGGATAACTAATCCAGGCCTATTATGACGTCGAAGCTTCCAATGACCATAGGCATGAGGTTGATGAGAAATGTGTGATTATTTCACTTTATAGTACAATTTTCTAGTACTTCTTGGGTGCTACCAACTTAACTGTTGACCATTTCTACTATATAGGTTGGTCTAAATTTACTAGATGGATGATTTAGTAATTTCGTAAACTCAAAGGTAACATAACTTCTATTGGCACCAGAATTAAAAAGTATGTTTGCATATAGATTGCTAATTGAGTGTGTACCAGTGACCAATGTTGCGTCGTGGACGAAATCTTTCTCGTAATGCCCAACCTCCCCACATTCATAACAAGCTTTACTTCCTACTTATGTTCTGGCTCCTTGGTTCTTTACAGGTTCTGGTGCAAGTCTTGGGAACGTACACTACAGAACAAGGTGCCTCTTCCTTCCACAATTGCTACATATCTAAAAAGCACATGTGTGATGATAACCACACTAATTTCACTTTGGAGTAACCCTTGTATATTGCCTCGACGTCGTAGTCTTGGTAAATTTTGTATCTACATATTCCTGAACCGCATCATGCTTCTTCTCTAACGCCCGCCTAGCCCTTCCCCTGGAATCTCTTCCAGCCTTCCTTTTGTTACTCCTTGCGTTTGGAAGATCATCCTTTTGGACCATGGTGCCATGACATATTTCTTGGTTTTCCAGGCTGAAGTCCAACCTTTTGGCATTATCATAGGTGGTCGACTTATGGGTGGTGACTAATCCTTGACTGTGTTGGGGGTAGACCCCAAATGTATCTCTCTACCTTCTTGTATTCCAGAGTGACCATTACAGGATACAAGGTAGCTAGATCATTAAAATGGTTTCTATAGGCAATCACATATTCTTCTTTCATCTCCAAACTCCATAGTTCTTGCCCCAAATTTTGCATCTCCTTGTGTGGACAATACTCCAATATCATGATCTTCTTTAGTTCGCTCCAAGACATGGAATTAGCATTGCTAATGCCCATTTTCTTTACATAACTATTACACCATGTGAGGGTTGCATCTTCCAAGGTGCAGGTACCAAAATTCACTTTGTAGTCCTCTACACAAAAGCTAATCTCAAAGATGGATTCCATTTTCTCTATCCAACGGGTTAAACCTACTACACCTTCATTTCCGTAGAAGGATTTCAACTCGCAGTTCATAAAATCCTTATAAGAAAAGGACCTGGGTGGACCTCATTTGTCTCCTTGAGAACTTTACCGTCCAGTTCCACCTCCTTAGCTCATATTCCTATTGATTTTTTAATTAGCCATAGCAGTCAGGACTCTTTGGGATACTAGTGCATCGACAGTTGTTGGGTCCATAGGTATAGGGTTTGGACTATTCTGGGGACCTGATTGGTTTCGGTTGGATCTCATACATGTCATGATTATATATGAACATTAAGGTAATTATTACATATTAGAATCCTTAGACTATTTGGTTAGTAATTCACGAGGGTCAGAATAATTTGAACGTTGCAAAAAAAATCATATGAATCAAGTGATTTGTTATGTCACACGCAATCATTTTCTAATGTAAGATATTCATTCATGAAACACATATTTTTCATATATTTAATTAACTTTGATTACAAACATGATCCTTTTTACAACATGGTTTTCAAAATTATGCAAAAAGAGTGGTTTGAATAGGAAAATCATCTATTTTACATACAAAAGATATAGCAGTAGCCAGTAGACTATTATCTACTTATATTTTGTCCATCCTTCAAACCTAAAAATACAGCTACTATCTTCCTTAGCCACAGCTAACTACCAAAAAACAAAATAAACTACCTCCAATGCAACCAATTGTGCCATCTGGAAATGAAGGTAATCGATCATCACCTTTGATGTAACCAACCTAATCTCAAATACTATAGCCCTTTGTTATAACTCCTCCACACGTTGTTCCAACAATCTTATCTCAAGCTATTGTGATTGACTCTAAGAATGAGCCCCCTCAAGGTGATCATAGGCATGAAGGATTCTCGTCTCATCAATATCACGTCCCGGCTCAAGATCACGAACTCTATCAGTCAGCAATCTAACATCCTTCCTCAATGGCCAAAGATCATCCTCCATACGATGTATCTTATATGCATGCTGGGTAATTTATAGAACTAATATAGATATATAGCCCTATCGTTTTGGGACTCTGGGATGGGATCTCATAATAGGGCCTGATACAATTCACCTACCTCATAAACTCTGATGTTATCCTCCTCAATCCACTCACCAACTTCAGGAGTCCATTTATGGGTGAGGCATGACCTTTCTAAAGCTCTAGATGATAATTGAGGTGATTCAGCTCTCTTCTAGGAAGGTATGGCAGTGGATTTCCTAGGGGTATTCTTTCGGTGTAGACCTGTGATACGAAGTATGAAGGACTTGTGAGAAGGTGATGGTGTGGATGATAGAACCTCTACGGGGGTGTAAAGGCTATGAGTCACTCTCCCTGGTGGTGTCATCCTGAACCTGAACCTCCATTTTAGCATGATCTACAGGGTCATCACTGGATGATGAATCAAGATATAGTGAACTATCACCACGAACTTTTTCATTCACTCCCTCAGGTGACTCCTCCTGGTAGAACCCCTTTTTTATATGAACGGTGGATGCGGAAGAGAAAATATCTCGAAATTTATCATGTATAAAAATATAACCATGAAGAACATATGATGAGAATTCTTAGAAAGATAAGAAAGAAAATAGATAAAAATAAGAACATGAAAAGAACATGGGAGAGATCCCACCAATTCTCTCTCTAGAATTACATTTTTAGAAAAGGTGCATCCATAAAAATGACCACCTCTCCCTTTATATAGGAGGGAAAGAAAATACATCGACAATACAATAAAGGGAAAAATGCAACCTAACTATCACTCATCATTTATAGAGCATTTCCATGCTCAAACAATCTCTCCCTAAATGCTTACAAATGATGAGAGATACAATAAATGATACAAGGCTATAATACAGTAATACGACCAGCAAGTGTCACAATAAAATGAAAGATAATGAGAACCAAATGTTGAAATGTCTCTGAAACTCTGAAGTGTCTGTGAAGTCTAAAACTGGCCATGAATCTCTAAACAATGAAGCTCTTCGGCTTCAAAGCACCACCAATGAAGCAGAAAAGTAAGATCCAAATATTCAAACTAGTCATAAGCGCCATGAGCAAGAAGAAGATCACCATAAGCAAGTAGAAGATCCAATAAAAGTAACACTTTCGCTTAAAAAAGTCTGAAAAACATCTCGAGTTCTCGAATCATAACACACCAAAAATTCTTCAAAGAATAACCTGCTAAAAATGTGAAGCATCAAAAAAATGAAGTCCGGATAATAAATAATGTGAGTCAAAAGACATGGTCTAGCAATGCCAAAAATTTGATCAAAAGATCAAAAATAAGTGCCACGTCACAACGCCAAAATAATCTTCATCTACAAAATATCACAAATCCAAACTCGCAAAATCATAAGATCTTAACCGGATGCAAACACAAAGAATCATCATGTGCTGGAGTTCGAATAATAAATAATTTGAACAGGGAAACATCGAGTAATGCCAAAAATTTGATTCGTGAAGACCAAACATAAGTGTCACATCGCATCACTAAATAAATCATCTTCTTCAGAAGTCTTCAAGAATCCAAACTGAAACAATCATAAGAACCAAATATGGATAATATTCTCTCCCTATTTTTGATAACCAATGACCGGATATCAAAAATCAACAAATCATCGGGATGGAGAGTGTCGGATACCAAGAGCTAAGAAGGCTCTCCCTAGAAGTATGAAGGGTCTTGATAAGACACTAGAAATAGAGTAAAAAATAAACTATGTAGTCATGAGAAGATGGGTGATTTAGTTGATGAAGCTGCACGAACAAATACCATAGAAAGAAGAATCACTCTGCATGAGAAAATAATATGTTGTGTCGAAAATATACCAAAATACCCAAACTGCGATTCCGGAACTCTTGAAGTGGTCTTCAAAAGAAAGTAAAGTCAACATGCTCAAGATACATGATTTGTCAACCGAAGATCAAGAGGCCAAGTCAGAAAATCCCATAAAGTGAAGAATGTGAAACAACTTTGTTGATCAATCGTCGTTGCGGTGAAAGCATCACAAAGAATAATATGAAGCCCGACTGCGGTACGGAGTAATCTTCCAAAATAATTGGCATGAAATGAACCAATGTGACAATCAAAGGTTTGGTTGTGGCAAAAATTGGTTTTAAAATAAAAAAATTGGTATTAATAAAAAAATTGGCTAAATAAAAAAAATTGTGTTAAAAAATAATTAAAAGGAAATAATTATAATTAAAAAAAAAGCTGAACAAAAAAAAGGTTAAAAAAAATAAGTGGATTTTAAAAAAAAAATGGGGGGGGGGGAGAGAGAACGAGGGAGGAGGGAAGGGAAGAAAGAAGAAGGAAGGGGAAAAAGGAAGGAATAAGAAGGGAAGAAGGAAGAGGGAGGAAAAGGAGGGAGGGGCAAAGCTGAGAGAAGAAGGGAGGGAGGATGTGGTGGGATGATTGTGGACAGAAGAGAGTGTGGATGGTAGGTGAGGTGTGGTGGAGGGTTGGGTGCGGACGAAAGGGTGGCAACCACAGGGAGAAAGAAGGATGACTGCGGTTCGGGTGGAGGAAGGGAATGAAGGCGCTAATAGCATCTGCGGTGCGAAGAGGCGATTGCGATTGCAGTCCACTGGATGTCTGTGGTCCGAGAAGCAAACAATGGTCCGAACCGAAGGCAAAACCAAAGCGACAGTAGGGAGTCCGGACATAGGTTCAAAGGCAAGAAGGGCGGGTTGCGATCTTTCTGCTGTAGCTCAGCAAGAAAAGAAAGATTGCGAGGAACATGACAAACCGAGGCTGCGGTCTGCTCAGCAGACCTCGGTTCATTTTTTTAATAAAAACGAGGGGAAAAAGAGGCTTTGGTCAAAGGAAAAGGAGTGTGTAGGACGTTTAAAATGACAAAAGGTTGATGGGATTGGACAATGTCACATGCTTTTTACTTGCGAAGACAAATATAAGTGGAATACACTTTACCCAAAAGAGCAAAAAGGACAAGGTGCTTTATGAAAACACATATTACATCCAAATCTCTTCAATTTAAAGATTCACAGCAAGAAAATTGAGGAAGAAAAACTTCATACCTCATGAAGATTTACAAGCTGCTGGGTAAAAAAAATTCTCCACTTTCTTGAATAGTAAGCCCATAATTTGTGTCTTTTCTTCCAAGAATAAGAAAATCTCCTAGAGCAAATCTTCAAACTTTTTAAGACCACAAAATTAATTTCTTCTCCCATTTTTCTTCATTTCTTCAACAGAAAATAAGAAGAACTTCAAGAACATAAATTCCAGCAGAAAATTCAAATGAGCAGCATCAACAAAATTATTCTTCTAAGCTTGAATTAACCCAAAAAAATAGAAAACTCATCAAAAAATTTCCGGTATGGACCCGAAAATTCTTGCAAAAACACGAAAAACTTCAAGATAATCACCGATCAGGAGTTGTTCCCTTGAACTACTCGATTAAACCTTCAAGGTACGGATCTGATACCAATTGATAGAACCCATTTTTTATACGAATGGTGGATGCGGAAGAGAAAATATCTCAAAATTTATCATGTATAAAAATATACCATGAAGAACATATGATGAGAATTCTTAGAAAGTTAAGAAAGAAAATAGAGATAAAAATAAGAACATGAAAAGAACATGAGAGAGAAGATTTTCCCTTGGTGGGGAGAGATCCCACAAATTCTCTCTCTAGAATTACATTTTTAGAAAAGGTGCATCCATAAAATGACGTCTCCCTTTATATAGGAGGGAGAGAAAATACATCAACAATACAATAAAGGGAAAAATACAACCTAACTATCACTCATTATGTGTAGAGCATTTCCATGCTCCTATACCTCCTCTTCAAGGGGTTCCTCCTCCTCGAATGGATCCTCCTCTTCCTCGGGCTCCTCCTCCTCGAATGACTCATCTGGTGATATAGGTAAAGGCAGCACTGGCATCCATGGATTGTAATGGCCGTATCGCTCTGGCATGTGAGATACTACCTGATCTTCTTCCGGTAAGGTAGGTACAATCCACATACCCATGTCAGCCATCTATCTCCTTCACACCTAAATATGAAATTAAACATGTTAGATGTTTATGAGAGGTAGTATAGGAATACATATAATATTTAATTACAGTAAGTAAATATAGTATCAGGTATCCTGTGACTCTCTCTATATATGTATATCATATACGAAACTCTAGACCATTAATCCATGCAGCCTTAAAACCAAAAGTCAAGTTAGGTTTCTAATCCTCGAGCAGTAGGTCTTGATCTAATCCTCAAATCCAAGAATCTCAACTAATCGAGCTAGGCTATCAATCCATAAATCCGCAAGCGTTTAGTTTGTAAACTGCCATATACATGTTTAGGCGTGCGTCAGTAGGACCATAATAAAACTTAGCTATGCATTCTAGGTCAAGTTGTGGGATGGTCGATGTACTTACTAACCCTAGGTATTGTTTTTGACATAAAATCATGAGTTGTGATTTATATGAATGTTCTTTATGATATTTAGATATATTTATAAGAGTTTATATATATAGATAACTCTATACCTGATTATTTTTTTTATTATGGGTATTTTATTAATTCTATGTTTTGTACTTCAAGACTATCAATGTTAGGTCAAAAATATGGTTTATACTTTGCTTTTCTAGGAAAATATATTTTTATGTAATATTGTATGTGTTTGTGGTTTGTGTGTACGGCCGTACACAGGGTGTGCGGCTGTACACATGTGTATGGCTGGAGGTCCATATAAATAGAGGAGTGCATGTGGGAGTGTACGATTAGGAAAGAAAAGAAGAGAGCATCTTGTAGAGAAAGAAACTAGAGAGAAGAAGTGTGTGTGTGAGAGAATCTATTGTAAGGAGCATCACTCAATTTCATTAATACATCATAGATTCATCTTCTTCTTCTTCTCCTTCTCTTCTATATTGATCTGACATCATCCAATTGATTGGGATTCCGCACCATCAATTGGATCTGATTGATACACAAGCAATTTTGGGGACTTACAATTGGTATCAGAGCTTGGTTGTATCAATCAATTTTTTCAGATCTGGAGCTTATTTGATCTTATTTTGAAAAGATAATAGCGTTTCTGGATAGATCTCGCAAAAATAAGGCGGGTTACTTCTTTGCATTTTTCATAAAAATGAGTTTTTGATCGAGTTTGGAGCAAAAAATGCTGAAAAACATCGTTTTTTTCGCGAATCTGTTGAAGGTGTGCGGCTGGTTGAAGGAGTGCGGCTCGGTGTATGCGGCCACGGTGTGCGCCTCGGTGTGTGCTGCCTCGGTTCTTCGTGCAGCAGCGTTCAGCCTTCGCATTTAAAAAAAAGGGAAGGGGAATTGGGGCTGTCGGGATTTGAACCCGGGTCCCTTGGTTCAACATCACAGCGCGCTACCAACTGCTCTAGTAACTCTGATGTTCTTTTCCTCCCGTTTTTAATTCTTAAAGACTCCTTCTCGGTTATTATTTTCGAAAATTGGCATTTTTAACCCAAAAATTAATTTCCTTTTACTTTAAAATTCCATTTTCAACCAAATTTTTTTTTTTTATGTTTGACTTTTAATTTTAACTTTTTACTTAAATTTTGACTTTGACTTTTCTAGTTTGACCTTTGACTTTAACCTTTTGATTTTCTCGTTTGACTTTTAATTTTTCAAATTTGGCTTTTCGGTTTGACTTTTCAAGTTTGACTTTTGAGTTTGACTTTTTAAATTTGACTTTTAAGGTTGACTTTCTCGGTTTTTAAGTCAAAGGGCAATTAAAAATATAAAAAAAAATTAATAAAAAAATAAAAAATAATAATAATAATTAAAAAAAATGAGTTCCATATCAATTCCGGTAAATGAAGTTTCATGTACTCCATCTTGTAAAGCTACGATTAAATTTCTTCGCGAACAAATTGATTTATTAAAAAGAGAAAATGAGGACCTCAAATACGAAGGCTATACTCTTAGGAAAGGACAAAAACCGTTAAAAGCTCAATTAGAAATAAAAATCAAGGATTTCCGGAAATTACAAGAAGATTACAGCAACAAGTGTGAAAATTATGATCACATTAAGAAAAAACTTGATGCTGTAACTGAAGAACTTGACGCTTTGAAAATAAAGTATGGAAAAACAGATGTTAGTTTCAAAAATTACACTGCGTCAAGTAAGACAGTCGAGTCCTTATATGAAGCCCAATTAAAATTCAAAGAAAATCAAAACAAGGGTCTAGGGTATGATAGTGTTCCTCCACCTTTCAATCATAACTACACATCCATCCCTATGACACAGGTCGAATTTGACAGGGAGGCACATCTTCGATATGGCAAACCAGCTGGATTTGTGTCAGGAGGTATTCAAGTTGAAGATACTAATGCTTCTACTTTATGTGCAGGTAAAGTAGCAGAGGATGAGAACAAGGAGAACACCATTGAACAAACCAACATCTCCTTGAACTCTGAATCTGTTGCTTTGAACTCAACTGCTTCTGATCAACCTGCCATTGAGAAATACAGGCCACCAATTCCAACGCAACAAAGTTCTTGTTGCAAGTGTGCATGTTGGAATAACAAGAGACAAGGCATGGATACGCCACCTGGGGCAGGAAGAAACAACTCCACAGTGAAGAAAAAGACATGTTTTCACTGTGGAACACCTGGACACATTGCCAGAAATTGTCCAAATCGCGCATACGTTCCCTACTACGCACATGGCTGGCAGAAAACGCTAAGAGGGAGATTTTCCAAAAGAAACCCCTCTAGGTCACGTTCAGACAATGGTGACTGGAATGCGCAAAAGGCCAAGAATCAAACCCACAAGGCCAAGAATCTGAATCCCAAGAACAAGAAGGGAATGTCGGCAAAGAAGCCAAATCCAAGAGATGCTCCCTTGAAGCCAAAATCAACGTCATCTCAACGGCCGACATCAAGTTCAAAATCAAGTGCTGAGCCACCCATCATATCGAAAAAGAAATGGGTTAAACCTAACTACAAATGGGTTCCGAAGGCTCACTCTCCCAAATCAACTAATGACTCTAATATTTCTTCATCTTCTGTTTGTGATAAACAGGATATGTCATGGGAGAGAGTACCATGCAAGGATGAAAAAGGTCGACCCAGTTTCAAAATGGACTGGGTTCCAAAGTCCAACTAATCCCGCTCTGTGTCGGAGCAGCTATGGAGGGATATCATCAGACTTCGGTTTGTTGGTAGTGGCTGTTCTTGGTACTTGATAGGGGACATCTCTCAACCGTACAACATTCATACATTTGTTTGAGAGTATGTGTCCTTTGCGGGAAGGGAAGAAAGGAAGTGATCACTCACAGTGTTTGTGCTTAATGACATGAAGAATTTTCGGATCTGTTCTGAGATTACACGTGCAGTTCTCAGACCTTCTGGATGCAAATTCAATCGGTGACTTACGTTTTGAGTTTTCTTCTCTATACTCCTGAGTTTTTCTTAAGTTGATTCGCTTTAAAGACAAATTTTTGTTTTAGGATAGTTTAAATTTGCGCATTTACTTTCGTTTCTCTCCTATGCACAAATTTAGGGGGAGAAAATTAGAAAATCCAAAAACATAAAAATTAGAAAATCCAAAAACATAAAAATTTAGAAAATCCAAAAACATAAAAATTAGAAAATCCAAAAACATAAAAAAATTAGAAAATCCAAAAACATTAGAAAATCAGAAAAACAAAAAAATCATTATGCTGGTTATAGAATGTGCTTGAAGGAGATGTTTTGGAAAGTGATATGATTATGTGATAACAGGCAACCTGAGTCTGCGTAACGTACCCAAAGTTAAAGGGTCTATGCTCTGGTTTGATGTGTCGGTAGGCACGAAAGATTCTAAATGGTCATGACTAGGCAGAGTTGAACTTAAGAAATCAAATGACTTGACAAATCTTGACCTAGTTAGATCCATCTAGCCTGACAATACGACGCTTGGATAGGTTGAGCAGGGAGATATATATGGGAATCTACTCGTCACATTAAATGAACCCGTATCTGGAATCATGGTTTAACTTTTCCTCCATGTGCTGATTTTGTCCTTAATTCCGGTATTGATGGGGCAACTGGTAAATTCCGATAAATTAGGTCTATAGAAAATCATTTTCTTTCTTTCTGTCTGTTAGTCATATGTTACCTCCTTTGCGTGATTGGAAGAGATCCGACCTGGACTATAACATATGCAACTCTATTTCTCTGCATATTATACATACATACATACATACATATATATATATATATATATATATATATATATATATATATATATATGAAATTCCTCTTATCTGTTAGCCATATGCTGGCTCCTTTGCGTGACTAACAATCCGACGTGGTACACAGCATATGCACTATAAGTGATAATACTCTGAATCTGTCTTCTCCCCTAATGATGGTCTTCTCATCCGATGTAAGGAGTACTCTGGAAGTCCTTGATTACCGGGGCATATCTAGAAGCGAGAAACATGTTCCAGTACAATTAAAATGGAACACTCAAAGATTGTCTATAGATCTCGCTGCTCAATTTAGATGGACAACAATATCCCTGGTCGTCGTCAGCTGAATGGTCCTTAAGATATAGTATCTAGAAACTTAGGATCAGATATAATATCTAGGAACTCAGGATCACATTGTCTTGTCACTTATAGTATGTCCTAATTTTGTCACAATTTTTCGTGTTTAAGTGGACAACAATACCGACGATCGACTAGACAAAGACGTGAAAATGGAAGGTACCGACAAACGGATAAAGGTTGTCTAAAAACTTTGATCCCAAATCATTCTTAAAGTTAGATATCATTTTATTTTTGTTAAATTTATGCATAGAGGAAGGGGAGAATTAAAAATAATTCAAAAATCAAACAAAAATCAGAAAATTAAAAATCCAAAAATAGTGTTATTTCTTATTCAGAAAATCCAAAAATATTTTTGTTTCTGTTTTTGTTTTTCTAGAAAATATCAAAAAATCCAAAAATATTTTTTTGTGTGCTAATTTTTCTTTTAGTTTTGTTTTGTCTTGAAAAGTGATTTCAGGCGTAGATGAGACTCGTGGAGCCTGTATTGAAGATCTTCTGAGCTAAGGCTTCATCCGTGAGCATCGAATAATTCACATTCGAAGGAGCAAGAAATGAATATTATTCTTTCGATATTCAATCTGTCAACCCCAGAAGCATGTTGAATCTGTACTTGAAGATTATGTGACAGATTGCATTGAAGCCTCCTCAATCAATTTGCTGCTATCTATGAACCTGCTGAAGTGATCCAGAAGATTATTTCTCTCCGTTGTTCTCTCTGAAGATTCTCAAGTTGAAAGAGCTATCTTTCAAGAATCTTTTCAAGAAGCCTCCTCAACCAACGTGTGTTCAATGCCAAATTCTGAAGAAAATCCCAACTGCTCAAGATGAAGTCATTGAAGATTAAAGCTAAAGCCAAAGCTCCCATTGAAGATTGACAAGAAAAGCCAGCTATTTTTTAGGGGAGCTTGTTGGGTCATTTAGAAAAGAAAGCTATAAACCAAGGGGGAGATTGTTGGGTCAAAAATATGTTTTATACTTTGCTTTTCTAGGAAAATATATTTTTATATAATATTGTACGTGTTTGCGGTTTGTGTGTACGGCCGTACACGTGTGTACGGACGCACACCCTGTGTACGGCCGTACACAGGGTGTGCGGCTGTACACATGTGTATGGATGGAGGTCCATATAAATAGAGGAGTGCATGTGGGAGTGTACGGTTAGGAAAGAAAAGTAGAGAGCATCTTGTAGAGAGAGAAACTAGAGAGAAGAAGTGTGTGTGAGAGAGAATCTATTGTAATGAGCATCACTCAATTTCATTAATACATCATAGATTCATCTTCTTCTTCTTCTCCTTCTCTTCTATATTGATCTGACATCATCCAATTGATTGGGATTCTGCACCATCAATTGGATCTGATTGATACACAAGCAATTTTGGAGACTTACAATCAAGTAAGGATTGGCCAAGTGAGAATTATCGGGTAGCATGACCATTTTTGCATATAGCTGTTTTGAAATCAAGCAACCCAAACGACAGTTCAAACTAGACACCTTTTCACATAAGTAGTCTATCATTAGTCTAATTAATATTCATACTTTTAGTTATTAGGCTTAAGGGTTAAACATAAATAGAGTATATTCCATATGTTATAGTCATAGTTCCAAAGGAATTACTAGTTCGCTATAACCTGTAGCTCTGATACCAACCTATCACACCCCTGGCACACGGTGGAAGTGTCGGGTTATGTAATGTTAGGGATGTTGGATCTGAAGGCAAGTATATTGAATAGTACATAGATATAAAACACAAATACTTATTTTATGCATTACAAGCATACTTCATAAATCATAAACTAAACAAGAGGAGAACAAATTCAACTTCCATCAGCCAGGTGACAACTTCATTCATCACTCTATTTCCACCACTACTCATTTCCCTAAGAATACATGGTTTTTGAAAACGTCAATGTAATGTTGGTAAGTTCATATGTTTTTATGGTTTTATACTTTTTAGAATATTTTTAGCATCTTTTTAAAATATTTTTATTCTTTGTGTTTTATTTCCAAGGATAAACTACTCTTTTAGCACTTATCCTATAGCTTATTCTTTTATAGATTTATATTCCTTTTTCTTATCTTATCATACTTTGATTATCTTCAAGGATTTCCCCTCTAGGTAGTTTAATTAATTAAGGTTTGCGAGCAATGTTACAATGAGTTCCAATATTCGAGCTAAATGACTTGAAATTTCCCCGCCACGACGCTTCATTAGACATCGCTATAAAGTTATGCCTGTCGGGGTTGTAGCTAGAAACCGCATGTGGGATTGTCAATCCTATATAGATCTATACATACCTTTAACACTCACTTAATATTAAAGATTATAGGTCTAGCGCGAGCTGAATATTAATCGGCTTTGATAAACATTTTAAGTATAATTATATATTCGTGTTACTCTTTTCCTTAATTTTTCCTTTAATATGATTTCCTTGCATAATTATTAATATATATACTCAAATATATATATATATATATATATATATATATATATATATATATATATATATAGTAATTAGCTTTGTATTAATATTCTTTGATAGGATATTAGGGCAGAGAACAATTAGGTACATTGCTTATCCTTAATTTTTCCTTTAATATAGTTTTATTTTATAACTATTTTGATATGTATATACATTTAATCAAACACATAAAATAATTATTATGATTTTGATATTGATAGGATATATTGGTAAAGTAACAACGAGGTACAATGTTTATCCTTAAAGTTAGCAAACATAACAACTAGATACTAAGTTATTCTAGGGAATTGTCCAGCATAACAACTAGGTATAATCCTCTAGCGTAATCTTAGGCATTATAATGACTTGGTATAATATCATTCTTAAAGCTTAGGTAAAGTAACTACTGGGTATAATATTATCCCAACATTGCATGAATTTTCAAAACTATTGATATATTACAAATAATATTATTTTGTAAAATCATTGAAATGGTTTTATAGCATGTATTCCTTCCATAAAACATTTGAAAACAGTAAAAGTATGGCCAGAAACTCACCCTGCAAGCATAATTCTTTGATGTATGGTAAATTCAGGGATCGGGACTTTAGATATCATCTTGAGATGGGATGGTTTGATCGGAAAGAGAGGAAGGACTTGATTCGAAGGTGTATAGAAAGGTTTTATGAACACTTATATTTATATCATACTTTTCGATAGCGTACGACACAAATATTTGTGTGTGTCACGCTTGTGCATCATGGCTCCATCTGGGAGTCGCCATATGTCACTCTCTCGCTGAGCCATGTCATCTGCAATCTTTTTTGCATGTTTTGTTTTGTTCGGATAATGATGAACTCCCTTGAGAAAGAAATATCAACCCTCTAGTCAACCTTGTGCGTCTAGTTCTTTTAACTGCTTGTGTGTAGAGTGGTATACGACATTAAAGACATCTATTGTTCCAACATGTAGCGAATTAGAGTAGAAACCCGCCCAACTTTTGGAACAAGAAACTTGATGGTGAAGTCAAGACTCGGTGCGTATGGTGTGTATGCAATGTTATGGCGCACATAACATTTTAATGCATGGTATGCACTACGACTTTATGGAATCAGATTACTTTCTATGAATCAAGGTCTACACGGAATCCTTTTAAAGGGTGTATTACAACCCATGGAGTTGGGAGCTCAAAAGAAATAAGGTTATATTCAAGGGAGTAATCTATATATGCTTAAGAAGATTGTGACTCATATAAACACGATTCTCTACGATCGAGGTAAGAAGATACCATCATGAACCGGTATCCCTACCCAGTATTGGTGATCTCTTGGTGGTAAGTTTGAAGCAATTATTTGTACCCACACTTGGGAGAAGAGTAAGAAACTACATCGAGTTGTGAGTATAAAATTTGTTGTTGCATCACAAATCCACGCGTCTTATGCAACACATAATTTGATTATGTTGATCCCGATCAGATGTTCTGATATTTTGGATTTAAAGAGTACATCTCTTTGTTCCCTTATAGATTCTGATGATAGAATCCTTTTAAGGGGAAGATAATTGTAACATCATGTTTTAGGCTAGACTTTTTGGGTATTTTGGTAAAAATAAAAAGTTTCTTTAATTTAAAATGAAATAAATACATAAGTGAAGGTAACTGATATTGATTAATAATCATAATAAACATTATTGCTAAGTCATAAATAAATAATGACAGAGTTTGGGTGTCAAAAGAAAACTTTTATAGTTTAGTGACTAAAAGCGTCAATTAGAAGAAACTTGTTTTAGACCCGAGAATTTGACCAAAGAACCATCATGTACTAGATTTGCATGATTTTGGTGGAAAAGGACCAACTGTAGACTAAAAATAAAATTTATTAAGTTTTTAGCCAAGTTAGGGGCCAAGAATGAAAGGAATTTCAAATGAAGGACCAAAAATGTCAAATCGGAATTCTTGAAGGGCCCCCCACACCCTACAGAAAACGCCCTACATTTTCCCTATTTTCTTACCATTTTGCACCACCTTTCTTTTCCTCTCGGTTCCAACACTCTCCTACCATCTTGGATTGATTTTCCCCACTTAATCCATTGAGTTTTGGTGTTTGGAATGCCTATATGAATCCTTGCTCAAATCCTACTAAATATCTTGCATCAAAAAGGTATTTCTCAATCCTTTTCCCCCAAATTCGTGATTAAGGTTTATGTGGTATTGCAAATATGAAATTTGTACTCCATTTGTTTTCTTTATATGAGATTAATAATATAGTTCCTTTCCTTAATCTATCTCCAAGCTCCAACCAACAAATTGTTGTGAAGTTGTAAGATTGGAGTTTTTTTATTAGTTTTCTTAACCATTAATGGTGAAATTCAAGTTTATGCTTATTTTGGATGATTATTATGATATTGTTGATGTAGTTTAACTCCTAGATCCATCTACAAACTCCAACAAGCAAATAATTGGGAGATTTGTGAGCTTGGATGTGATTTGGTGGGTTTCTAAAGCCCTACATCTGTAATTCCGGATTTGAAGCTTCAAGCATTGATATAAGATTGAGTTTATGGTTAGATAGTACGTTCTCTTCAATCAATGATCCATTTGTCAACCTTTTAGCTTATGGTGTGATTCCATGATGTTTGAATCAAATTTTAGTTCTAACAGTTGTAATTTGGGTATTTTCCTTTCTAGGATTCATTTATTCAATGTATTGATTTCATATAATGATATGAGCTTGGGTTTGTGATTAGATTGTTTATGTTCCTTCAAAACCATGACCGAATTGTCAATTCATAGCTAATAGTGAGATTTGTAGAGTTTGTTTCAAGTTTAGCTACCATGTACCGAATTGGGTATTTCCAAACCTAAACCATTCTAGATCAAGATTTATGATTTCAAATAATGATTTAAGTTTTATGTTATGCTTAGGTTATGTATTTCCATTCCAATCTATGATCCATTGGCAATCCTTGTATCATGGTGAGATTACGAAATGTTGGATAAAACATTAATTTTTTGGGAGAATTTCAACTTGGTTAACCATGGAACTATGTTCCAAGCTTGAAGTCCCACATGGAATGTAACCTCTTATCTAGTTTTGGTTAGGAATTGGGAATTAATAAGATTATTTGTTGTCATCATTAGTAGTCAAATAAATTATAAATTTTCATTGAAACATTTTGTTTTCGTATTAAGTTATATTTCAAGTTTAAAGCTTTCATAACACCTTTTCATCACAAAAAAGGTTTTGACATGTGTTATTAACTTGTTATGTAGAATCAAGTCAATTGGTCTCGTAAAGAATTCCCTTCACTTTTGGAGGTTGAGTTCTCATTGAATGTGATTTTTTATAAAATCTAGATGTTTAATGTTAATATAAGGAAATGAACCATTGCGATCCTTCTTATATTTTCTTGACATGTTTTAACTTATGTAGGATGTCTTTCAATCAGTTGAGTCGTTGGAAGTTTTATTGAAACTTGGTTAGCTAAATGAGAAATAAAGACAAAAATCTTGTATGTTCTATTTTTATGATTGTTATCTTTTCTGTTGATTCTAGATCACTCCTTCGGCCCCCTATAGTATCCTGAATTCACACAATCCATCATTATTTTGTTTTCGAATGTGAATACATATGTTTACTATCTGTCATGAGTTCTTCGCATTTGACGATTGTTGTGAGTTGGACTTTTAGATTGACATAGGTTGGGATAGTTACATGCATTGCATTATCCATTAGGATTATATATATATATATATATATATATATATATATATATATATATATATATATATATATATATATATATATATATATATATATATATAGAGAGAGAGAGAGAGAGAGAGAGAGAGAGTCAAGATCAAATAAGAAGGAAAATTTTGGTAGGAAGGTAAAAAATGTTTATATACATATTTTCTTAGTAAAAAAATGAAATGAATCATTAGATGTTTCATAAGTAAGATGATTCACAAGAAAAAATTCCGCAAAAAACACCTTCATGATTCATTTTTAGGTAAATTAAGAAAAAAATTCACTTTTATGACAATTTTAGTGAATATCAACAAATTCATCGTAAAAATGAATCATCGAAATGTTTTTTTGGGATTTTTTTTTGGCGAATCATGTTATTATTGATTCATTTGTTTTGTTCGCCAAAAAAATAAGCCGAAAAAAAATTTCTTACCTTCCTACCAAAAAAAGTTTCTTACTATATATATATATATATATATATATATATATATATATATATATATATATATATATATATATATATATATATATATATATGGAAAAGTGTCAAGTTTTGTAGACTTGTTTATTGATCGGATTATCGTATCTGAGTGTTTTGTAACTCATATGAGTATTATTTGGATTTTGATTATTGGGAACCTTTCACTTAAGGTACATCTACCTCATGTTGATTATTCACTTTTGAAGTTTATGGGATTTATCATATATGACAATATACTTTGAGTAATATAATATTTTACCCCTAAATTAACTTTTGATGTGGATCTTATTGATATGAGATGGTACGGGTTTGTACATTGGCTTATGAAACACATTGTTCATTCATACACTGTCCATAATTTCTAACCATGGGATTGTACTCATTAGGCTTCCTATAGCCTAACCCTCTTGTTGATAAATTTTTGCAGATTAATGGATGTTGTTAGAAGCTAAGGAGATTCATAATATTTGGATATTTAGAAGACCATGTTTTTTATTATATTCTTAAACATTTGTTTCGATATTTTTTGTAGCACTCTCTCATGATTTGTTGTATTAAACTACTAATTGTTTCTATTGGGATCGTTATCCATGTTTGAACTTTGTAAAATATTTGAACTAAACTTTGGAAATCATTTTTCTGCAAACTAATTCAAATAGGCCCATGCGATAGGTATTACACATCCTCCAAAGATAAGGTTTTTAAGGTAGTCAATCTTCACTTTTCATTTTGCCTTTAATTTCCCGATGTATATTGGATCCCGAGATGTTTTCGTCAAATCTCTCCTAATTAATTTCATTATTATTTTTAACTTCTTAACCTTCTTTTCCATTGGCACAGATGTTCTCAAATATCACATGTTAAAAGTGGTAAATGTCTTCCATTAGATGGTTAATTCTAATGATAAGCTTGGAATCTACTCATTTGAACTATTAATAAAATAAGGGGGAAACTTCCTATAATTTTCAAATGTTTCATACTTTCAATAGTGACACCTTTAAAATCATGTTATTTCTCATTTGGAAATCTTATGACCTCTAATGATTATTTGTGCAACACCATTTGCAATGTTGCACTAGTTTTCAATCTTTAATAATCTAATTTAATTCACCTTATTTATGACTAACTTAGACTACTTTCAGTCGCATGAGGTCCTTAATACGTACATCATCCTAACACATAGGTGTATTACATTTTATCCGTACAATACCTTGAAAGGTGTGAACTAGATTTTCCAGTGAAGGTTGTTGTTGTTGTAAAACTTCATTAGCAGTAGACGAGAATCCCACTTTCCAAAAAGTTGATAATGATCGCATCATATGTTCATAATCAGTTATTTCCTTGTACTTCACATTGGATTGGGTAATATTCTCTTTTACTTTTTTCATGTCTTCAATGATTTTGTTGGATTGGTTGTTCTTGTTCCCTAGTAAATCAACAAACTCCACCACTTGTCGAGTAGAAGTCTTGTAGACTGCAACAAACATATAAATTCTAGTTAGTTGTGCATAACACTATTCTAGGAAAATTCAAATTATGTTAGTTTTGCATTCCACATATTTGGTTTCTTTCCACACAAGAATTGAATCATGTTACCAGGTGAGTGACTAACGACTTTAGTTTGCCTATTAGATTGTGGGTGGGCACTACTTCTAAAATTCAACTTTATTTTGAAACTATGCCAAAGAGTTAACCAGAAGTGAGCAAGAAATTTATTGTCCCGATCAGAGGTTATGGACTTGGGAACTCCATGCAAATGAACATCCTCCTAAAAATACAGGTTTGGCCACATACACATCATCATAGGACTTCTTACATTATATAAAATGTGCCAACTTTAAAAATATGTTGACAACCACGAATACGGGGTCTACTCCCCTCTAAGTCCTAAGGAGGCCCTAATAAAACTGATAAAGATGTCTTCTAGCAATCCTAAAGGAAATGGAAGAGGCATATAAAGACCCGTGTTTTGAGCTTTCTCTTTATGTTCCTAACATGCAACACATCTTTGGACAAAACTATCTATGTCCTTAATTTGTGGCAAAAAAAATCCATCTTCCACATAATCAATGATTTTATCTCTTCCATAGTGACCTAATCCCCCATCATATAGATCCTTGATTAGTGTTTCTCGTAGGAAAGTATGGGGAAGGTGTAGTAGATTTCCCTTGAATATATATCCTTCTAATATGAAAAGTCCCCCTGGTTCTACTTTTTGTTAAGCCCTTCCTATACTCTTTTTAAAGTCATCTTCATCTTTATATAGATTTTTAATGATTCAAAGCCAATTTCATTCTTGATGGTAACAAGAAGTGTTTTCCTCCTACTAACTGTATTAGTTAATCGTACAGAAGCTCCTAATTTGTGTTTAATGACATAGTTAGCCTACTATATAAAAAAAACTTTCCCGTATTGAATGTATCTTGTTCAAGTGATTTTGGGTTTGGAAGTACTTGAGAGCTTGGAGTTGTGAGTAGACCGCAAACTCTCGTTAGATCAAGTAGTGCTCCAATGTCTTAGGTCATGATCCACTATATATAAGTCCTTGTCATAAGTGAATCACTTCTAACAAGATTCGTTAATCTTTTTCTATGGAAGGTAACATTATTGTTTTCCTAAGATAATATTTCTTGAATTGAAGTTCAAAATTTTGGTCAAAATTAGGTAAGGAAATGATATATTTTGTGGGTAGCTTCTCCTTAATGAGTTCGAAGCTCTTTCCAGCTTCTTTTATACATTTAAATTGGCCCTTTTTCATGGTGTTTGTCCCTGAAGCAACAATATTGCTAAAGTTTCTAACAAACCTCTTGTTAAGGGTGGCCAATCCATGAAAGATGCAGACCTCAATGATAGTTTTAAGAGACGGTCAAACACATTAGCCTTTAACTTCTTGTCATCTAAAAGATTGCCTTTAGAACTTATAATATAACCAAGAAAAGTAGCTTTTGGTAAAAAAAAAAGGCATACACTTATTCAAAGTTATATACAACTCATTTTCTAGTAAGATACTAAATATGGTATTCAAGTATGGTAAGTGATCTTTCTCCATGTGGATACACATTAGGATGTCATCAAAATAAACAACCACAAAATTCATTATAAAAAGAAACAATACATGGGTCATCAAACAAATGAAATGGTTGGTGAATTTGATGGGCCAAAGGGTATTACTAAGTATTCATATAGTCCATCCATGGTTATAAAGGTTGCCTTTCATTGATCACTAGGTCGAAGATTGATATGATGATATCCACTCTTCAAGTATATCTTTGACAATAGTTTTGATCAAGAAAGTTTGTTTAGTAAGTCATCGAGACGGTGTATAGGGAAATGATACCTGACAATTAGTTTTTTATGGCACGAGTATCGATAAACATTCGATGAAGGGGAGTGAGCCTTATATATGTGGCGTGTTTGATAAAATTAGTTGTCAGCTAGTAGAGGTAAGCAGGTAGCTGGTAGCAGGTATCTGGTAGCTGAAAGTTATAACTTTTATTTGTTATATGACTGTTTGGCAAAAATAGTTGTAAGCTGTTGAAATATGTAAATTTACGTAAAAGGACAACCGTTATATATATATATATATATATATATATATATATATATATATATATATATATATATATATATATATATATATATCTCCCTACCTAATAAAAGAGTAGTACATTTGACACGTGTCAATCAATTAGAGCTTCACATTAATTATTTGCCACTTGTCATTCTAAGGTTTTTCTTCATTAATTAAATTTCCACTAATTCACTCCTCCATTTTACACATATCAAACACCTCAACAAAAAATTTATTTGTAATATCTATTGCCTAATTTATTAAATTATTAATTTTTTTATCATTAATTGCTCAATAATCACCTTATAATTTAACTAAAATTATTTTTACCTTTCTAATCCATGGTGCCCACGGGTTATAAACTAGTATATATATATATATATATATATATATATATATATATATATATATATATATATATATATATGTATATATATATATATATATATGTGTGTGTGTGTATGTGTGTGTGTGTGTGTGTGGAAATTAAATTCAAAATCTCAGTAGCATTTTGTTAAATGGTACATGAAGTATCTTTTAGATTTGGAGTGTTTTTTTAACTAATAGCTAAATGCTTGTACTACCAAAGGAAGCTTTTTGTTTTAACTAAATTGTTTTGTCAAAAGGTAAAAGCTAGAATGTAACACCGTAAAATTCTCAAACAAATTTTTCATTTTTAAATGACATAAACTCAATATCACATTTTCTCAAAACCACAATGTATCATTTGTCAAAAACACAAATCATCAAAACAATTGATAATATCCCAGAATCCTCAAACATAATCTCGACAGGTGTGTACAATTAAGCCGGCGCCTTCCCGTGAGCCTGAGAAGTACCTAAAAAACATATCATAAAACACGGTAAGCACGAAGCTTAATGAGTTCCCCAAAATACCACACACAATAATTATCCTCTCATGGCTATATCTCGATAAGGACCCTTCGGTCATGTGTCTCAGTGAAGACCCTCCGATCTCACAACTCGGGTTGGACCCTCTGGTCCTAACCAATAAAGCACAAGATAATATATAGCATAAATCACAAAGACAAATGCATGATATCACATACTCAATATATAAGCATATAAGACCCTCCGGTCACACAGTATAACCACTCTGGTAATTATAGTGAGAAGACTCACCTCATAAGTAATCAAGTAGATCTAGTACCCCACAAACAGTCTACACTTCGCCTACACAATACAATTATCTATAATAAGCAATTTTGTAATAACCACTCCGAGATGTTAAGCTCACTCCTCCACTAAATCTAAAAGGGTGAAAAGGACCATTTTACCCCTTCATGGTCACCAAGGTCCATAGTTGACCAAACCCTAAAAGTCAACGTAAGTCAACAGTCCATGTTGACTAAACTTGTCGAGTGCATCTATACGACTCGTCGAGTTCCTTCATTTCCTCTGAAGTATTGATAAAAATCCAGCTCAACTCGTCGATTTGTCTCATCAACTCGCCGAGTTGTAGCGCATTCAGACTATCTAGGAAAACCCTAGCTGACTCGTCGAGTCCCTCTTGACCAATTCTCATTCAAACGAGTCTAAGAAAAAACAAGGTCCCAAACTCTAGATCTAGCCTCCCAAGGCTGAAATACCACGTAAAGCTGCAAGCTTTATGTCTATGCATGACATCTAGGGCTCGAAATGCCAAGAAAAGCTCTATATAGGGTTTAATGCATAAAATCTTGCCACTAGCTTGATAAAGCTTGGATCTTTGGGCTCAAAAGACTTTATATTGTCCAGATCTGAAGTATCAACTCCAGGGCAAGCTTAACAACTCCATAACTAAAAGAAGGATTGAAAAAAGGCCCTAAACTCCCTAGAAAAGAGATTTGTCCAGACAATGAGCAAGGTGGTAGCTTTTTTCCTTCAAACATAAGCTAGGAATGAATGAACACCGGATCCAAGAGCTCCTTCTCTTCCCAAGCATTTTGCTCCTCAATCTTCCTCCAAAAATGTATTAAAATATGAAATATCAGCCTCTCTTTCTCTCACACAAGGATATAGCTCGATTAGGGTTTCTCTCAGAGTGTTAGGATGATGAGGGAGGCGGAAATGAAGGCTTAGGGTCTTTTAAATAGGACACAAACCCTGAAAATTAGGGTTTTCTCACTTAGCACCTACTCGTCGAGTTGGGGTCCTCCAACTCATCGAGTAGAATCTAAAAATCATGCGGCCATTAACTCGTCAACTCGATGAGTTGGGGCATCCAAATCGTCGAGGTGCTCTGTCAATATGAATGTAAATTAATTAAATATAATACATGGGAGTCGGGATGTTACATGAAGTATCTTTTAGATTTGGAGTGCTTTTTTTTAACTAAAAGGTAAATGCTCGTACTACCAAATGAAGCTTTTTGTTTAAACTAAAGTGTTTTGTCAAAAGGTAAAAGCTAGAAGCTCCTAAAATCTCAGTAGCATTTTGTTAAATGCTACATGAAGTATCTTTTAGATTTGGAGTGTTTTTTTAACTAAAATCTAAATGCTCGTACTACCAAATGAAGCTTTTTGTTTAAAATAAAGTGTTTTGTCAAAAGGTAAAAGCTAGAAGCTCTTAAACATTTAAGAAAGCACCATGTTAAACACGCCCATGGACTGATACTCTTTCCTGAATATGAACATCCTTGAGTAATTTTTGGACTTTCTAAATCATAACATCCTTGTCCTTAAGGTCATTCTGTAGTGGGGTAAGTTTGAGGGACTTTCACCAGGAACAAAGTCGATCTGGTGTTGGATTCTAAAGGGGTGGTGAGGTACTAGGAGTGTCTTCAACAAGCACTTTCTTAAACTACTATATAAGTGGTACCTTTTTAAGGATCTCTAATTATATGTCGTCTATTCACTTAACTACTAGAGCATATGTTTAGCCCAGCTCCTTTGTTTCTATTTAAAACTCATTATGATACTGAACCATGGTTAAAAGAGTATACCTTCTTTCTTTGATATTGAGGGTCTTGTAGAACCCTTTGGTAGAACTACTATATTTTCCCTTTCTAATTGAATATACACATATGTTGTCCTCATATATATCTGACATCCACCTCATGTTGTCATGGTCTTCCTTTGTATCTCATGAAAAACATCCATATCAACTACATCATGTATTATTTCATCCTTATAGGTCTTCCTCATAGAGATATGTAGCTTATAGATCTCACACACCTTGATGGTCAGATGCTTCTTAATCTAACCAATCGATACGGCCTAGGGTGTGAAACTGTGGCTAGTTTTTGTCGATTGACCAAGGACTTTGAAATCAGATCCTAAAAACTACAACTGCTTTGATAATGGTACACACCTTTCGGTTGATTGGGCACCTGGATTAGGAACTTTTATTATTTGTTATTCTTGATCATTGGGGAACATAAGATCATTTATACCACGAACGTCACACGTTCACCCTTCACTTCAGCATAATCATCCACATCGTTTATAAAGTATTATACATCAATCTCCTTATCAATTTCTTCAACTAAATATACTAAAAGGGCTCAATGTTCGGGGACACTTTTGCATTGTTTTTACCATATATATATAGCATTTCAATACTCTATGTTTAACATATAGGTTTTAGAAGATTTAGTGGTATGACTGGTGCTAACCATATTAACCCCACTTTTACTTGCTGCTTCTAGGGCCTTCTAGGTAATAAGTGTTCGAATTTAAGTAATGGTTGGGTTTGAATCACTTGAGTATGATGCCTCACTTAGGAGAGGATGGTTATAAAAGAGTTTAAACATAAGTCTTTATGTCTTCAATGCATGGTATACTAACATCTTTCGTTTCCTAATTCGCACCTAATTCCTTTTTGAATTTTACCTTCCACTTTCTATTCTTAGACTTTTGATTTGAAGTTGTTTTAGCCTTACAAGTTCTTGTAGTATGTCGTTCAAGCCAGTATTTTGCACGTGTTACGTTGCTATCGTCAATGACACAATTAGGAAGACTACACTCCCGTTATCAACTTCTAAGTCGTATTTATTTTTGTCTTTATTAGAATAAAAGTCAACGTCGTGGAAAACATCACGATGATAAACTTATACATTAGAATCTACATCATAATTATTTTCCGAAATTTCTCTCACAAACAATGGTGGTACAGCATCAAAATAATCATCAGATTGTTTTGTTATGCTATGTATAGGTTCACATCAACCCATGTCAACCCGTTGTCAATGTTTTCTATATCCATTACCTCTTTATCAAGGGCCTTTGTCTTCGAAGTCATGTGTAATCGTTTCTACAGGTCGGTGTCATACAACTACAACGTCCCAAGTTTTTATGTAACTATATTTTAATCATTGCTAGTTGTAGAATGAGGTAATTCTTGAATGACAACCATTCAAGTTTTTTAGGTGACATTGAATATGTGTGTAGTGTTATTATCATAAGTTTAATCTAAACATCAGTCGACTTTCTTAGAAAAATATATTGACAACATCAATGCATGTGGGTCATTCCTTAAAGTAAATATATTGAAATCGAGATCATTTTCAGGTTTTCTATAATGGTAAAAAATATGTGTCTCGTTAATGTAACCTAATTGATGCACAATAAAATTGAGTTCATACACATTAAACTTGTTTGAGTCTAACAAATACACATACATCATATAACATTCCAGTTATTGCCTACCAAGATACTTTGCAAAATTATTCTCATGGTGTAGGGTACTATTTTAATTTTTTTTCATAAGAGGCGATATGCGCTCAAGAAGTCAACATGTTTCAAAGCATGGTTAACGAGAATCCCACCTAAATATTGTCCCATTTTATGTTGAAAAATAAGTGTGTTAAAGATCACAAACTTTACATGAGTCGACCTATGCCTAAAAATCTAGGGCTTTTTGAATTCATTCATTTTTGTAAGCTAACATATAGAATCTACTCATGATTCTTTTGTATCAACCCTAATAAAAGTACATTGTTATTTCTTTAATCTTAACTTCTTAAAATGAAAGTACACTACGATTTCCTTGATCCTCTTTAACATTAAATAAAAGTACATTGTTATTTATTCAATCTCGAGTAGCATATATATGATGTATTGATGATTCTTCTATATCAACCCTAATGAAAGTACATTATTTATCCCTTTAATTCCCTAAAACATTATATTAGATGACAGTATATTATGATTTCTTCATTTCTTAATAGATTTAATGGAAGTGTATTGTTATTTCTTTAATCCCTAGTAACATAAAGAATCCACTGATGATTCCTCTATTCAAACCTTGTGATATACATTTTTTTTTTTTACTCCCTTGTAACATACAACAAAGTTATATTGATACTTATTTAGTTCCATGTAACATTAAACATAATACGTTGTTATTTTATTCATCGTTATGAACATATATAGGTACCACCAAGATTCTTCTAAATCAATCCTCATAAAAGTATGTTGTTGCTTCTTTTACCCGCAATAACACTAAATGAAAATACATTGGTATTTATCATAAATGAAAGTATATTTCTATTAGTTTAATCCCAAGTAACACTAAATGAAAGTACATCCATATTTATTTATCCTGGAATAACATATATAAAATCCACTAATTACTTTATGATTTGCAATGTTAGACATTTGTGTGTTAGTACTTAGCAACAATCCAATAAGTTTTATGGCTTATTTATCCCAAAAAATTCTCACCTACTTTGCCAACAATAACCCCCCCCCCCCCCCCCCAACAAAAAAAATTAACCCCTACTTTTCACAACGACTAGTACCTTTTTTTAATATGCCTTGTAACGTAAACCAACACATACAACACAAAATTAATATTGAATAGGTGATTAAAAGTTCTTAAAACTTATGTATTGCAAGAAAGAACCTTCACCATCTTTGGGAGGACAACAAAATACGACTAATCTTTTTGAAATCAAAATCACTAGTTTTGGCATGCCTCATGTAAAGCCCAAGTGAGCCCAAATAAATTATGAATATTTTATCTTTAAAAAAGCTCGTGAACGTATGCATATTATATTTGGCTATATTTGGCCTACATAGTTACTTTTCAAAGCTCGGGAAAAGCATCGGTCAAGGACCTTATGTGCACCACAAGTATATTACCTTCTAAAAATAAAAACAAAGAGCAACAAAAGATAAATATTAAGGTTAAAGCAATGATCAAAAGACCGATAATTGACTAACTTGTTATAGAGGAAACAAGACATTAGTAATACACTTCTTATAGATGTGTTCGTGATCAATATTGTCCAAAAATATTATTATTAGTAGAGTTATGGTTACGACGAGTGACGAGACCATGAAAGAGATGAACAATTTGAAGCAAGCAACTAAGTGTTGTCTATGGAAAATATCATAACTATAGGTCTTTGATAACGAAAACAAAATTTGTGGGCAACAAGGTGCAATACCAAGTTGTGTCACCTCACATGTCACATAAGCAAGTAGTTTTATAACATCAAGTGGAGAAATGGGCAACAAGATGTTACACCAACTTTTTGAAAATAAATATGTTTTACTTTTGATTTTTTTTTTTAAATTGGGTTTTTTTTTTTATTTTACTTTTTTTTTCTTTTTCGTTTTTTTTTCTTTTTGCATTTTCTTTAAATTACTAACATGAATATATTTTTTATAAAACATAAAATTTTAAAAACAAAAAAAGACATAATATTTAAAATCTAAAATTACAATTACAATTAAAAAAAACATAATATTAAACCTAATATTATAATTAAAATATCATTCAAATTACTACTAAAACCACATAACAATCCTAATTAAGCCAAATATTTCTTCCTAATTTGTTCCTTCATTGTTTGTAACACCGCTAGATTAGCAAGCGGCAAACCCTCATCGCTCTTCCGAAGAATTAACAACTGATGTGTCATTAGTTCCCTCTCTTTTTGTTCATGCTTCTCTCGTGCCTGCCTTTCCAGGAATTCCAAATGACGATGTTTCGACTCATTTTTTTCTTTTATTAATAAATTGTGCTCGTCGAATTTTGAACTTATTTCCGCCGCCTCTTTTGTTCTCGTCTCCACCTCCTCCGCATGTCTTGCAGCGCGCCTCGCTTTGTTGCGTCAGGGCGGTCGTCGTGGTGGGGATATCTCTTGAATACCATCCGGGATCTCATCGTCGTCGGCGTTCAGGTCGATGTTAGTCCGTGCGTCCGACAAGTCGACCGAGCTAGAATTGCGAGACCTTTTGGATTGAACCTCCGACGATGTAGGCGTTTTATTCCACTTTTGATCCGCTCACAACAATTCCCATGATTTTTCAAAGTCGAAAACATGACCCATTTCAACCCGATATTGTTCCTTAGCAGATTTGAACAAATCGAAGTCGTTGGTTCCACTTTATTGTTACGCCTCAAGTCGATTGTAAATACCGTTGAATTTGCTGCACCGCTTAGTTATTTGACTCCATTTGTTGCTCAACATGTCATTGTTGCGATACAGATTTTTCTTTAAAATAGCGTGAAACTTGTTGAGCACCGCCCCAATAAGCTCATTTTTTCATTCCATTTCCATGAAGTTCTTTTTTTGAAGTACCACACCAAGCCGCCGTCAAAGCATATTCCTCCTCCGATGTCCACTATTGTGGAACGTCTGCATTTTCTATTTCTACCGCTATTGATTTCCCTTTCGATTTTCCTTTTCCTTTCCCTTTCCCTCTCCTACTACCTCCCGCTTCCACTTCACCGGATTGTTATGTCGTAGGCGATGGTTGGTTGGTTGTTTGTTGCATCAAAGCTAAAGAAGGGAAAAAGATTTTGTTGTAAATTTGGGTTTTGACCAAATTGATTTTGTTGAAGTAAGGTGAGTTGGAAACTGTAGTGGCGGTGAAGCGGGATTGAAAGCGGCGCCTTGGTATGAGATTTGTGGTGAGTCTTGAGACGGATAAAAGGTGAAATAAGCTTCATAACCCGCAAATCCTAGAGGCGAGGTTGCTTTTGATTGTGTGTTTGGGTTTGATGATGGGAGGTGTTTGAGTTTTGCTCCATTTTTTGAGTAAGAAAGTTTATAAAAGTATAGATAGAAAGTTTAAAAATATGTAAAATTTGAAATAAAATGAGTATATGTATATATATAGGTAAAAAAATTGTTTGAATGTGACTGTTTGCAAACGGTCATAAGAGCCACAACGGTAAATTTTTTTCCCGTTTCACTTCGTTTCGATGGCCACGATAATTGAAGGACGAGATGCAACGAGTTGGGGCGGGGGGGGGGGGGGGGGGGGGGGTGTTCCCGTTAAGACGGCGTTGCGCACCGCCAGTCACCCGCGTCGTTTCTCGTTTTGGCCCATACCGATGTATCTAATGAAAGTTTAGGTCGCCAATTTACAAAAGATTATGAAACTTGAGGATCATTCTTTATAATTTCCCTCTATATTTATTAAAAGAATTGTACTAACAAACATCCAACAATTGGTCAAAAAAACATAAATGCACATTTACAAAGGGCCTTCATGCATCAAATCCATTGGAGTCCCTACCAAGATCTTGACAAGGTGAAAAGGATTGTCATGATAATTTTATAGGGACAAAACATGTCAAACAATCCCCACCCCTAGCACCTACCCCCCCCCCCCCCCCCCCCCCCCCTATTTCTTTCCCTGTCCGCAAAAATCATATGTAGTACAATTCCCTCATATCAATCAAACATTAAAGCAATTGAAATTTTCCCAAAATAACTTCACCTACACTTTAAGCAATTTAAATAAAAGAATCATAATGTATAAATCAAAATATGATCTTGATATTGCTTCATGTAAAGAGGGGGGCCCGGTTGAGTCGTCCGATACTCCAATCTTCGGGATCAAATAACTTTAGAATTCTATTGGAAAATGTAGGAAAAAGTTAGCACATGGTCACATGTAATGTAAGTCGTATATAAGGCTATACATCAATATGCCATTTCTTGAATGAAATAAAAGATTCTTTAATGTTGTACATTGTACAACATAAAATATGTTTTCAATTGAATACTTTTGGTTTGACTAATAGTTTCTTTGTGAGGAGGCAAAAGGGTATTGGATGTACGTTTTCAATAGCTTGATTATTGCGACTTGAAAAAATAGATAATCATTCGATTATAGATACATACTAGATGAATTCATATGCGCTGCACGACACAGGTTAAAAATATATTGTTAGAATATTAAAAAATATGTGTTTATAATGGTTATGTTATCGACGTTAACTTTGACATAATACTTTTACACTAATATATATATATATATATATATATATATATATATATATATATATATATATATATATATATATATATATATATATCGACGTTAACTTTGACATAATACTTTTATACTAATATATATATATATATATATATATTCCCTCCGTCCCAAAATTATAGTTCATCTTTTCTTTTTTGTTTGTCCCAAAATAATAGTCCAGTTCTAAAAATAAATAACATTTTTACCAAAATACTATCTCGTTATTATTTAACCAACTAAGCATTTAATGGAATATTAAATGCAAAGTAAGGACAAAACTGTCATTTTATTATATAAAGTTAGTGGTAATTAATGTTTTTCTTAATATATGTGTTTTTTGTCCGTGGATAATAATATTGGGACGGAGAGAATATATAATATCAATTATTTTGAACAATAATATTCATTGACATCAACCAACCTTCCTTATTAATAGAACTAAATATAATTATCAATATAGTATTTTTTTTTAACAGTTGTTATGATTGATTAATTTTAATTATTTTACCTATGCAATTATTTTCTAATTTCATTAATGATGTTCATTTAAATACAATTTACTTGTAGCTGACGTTATGTTATTTATAATTTGATGTTATTATTATTTAAAATTATTGTTTATTAACTTTAAACCACTTATTATTATTATTAAGTTAAAGAAGACTCAAATATGAAACATAAAATAAATAAAAAGTGATAAGATTGATAATTTGCATTTCAAGATAGACTTGCATGGATAATATGACATATCCATGATTTTTATAATTTATTTTATTGTTTATAATCATTGTTCATTAATTCTAAGACCATTTATTATTAATAATAAATGAAAGAAAACTTTTAAAAAACATTTATTATTATACTTAAAATGTTAAACATATACTAAAATATAAAGTGATAAGATAGACAATATACATTTTAAAAGAGATTTACATGATAATATGGATAATATGACATATCCATAATTTTTATTTAACTATAGGTTTGAAGCAACACAAACATACAAGCATATATACAATATTTAATTAAATATTTTTTATATCACATTTCATAACATATAATCGATAACATGACTCTAATCTAATTTACATTAAAATTTCAAACACAACATACAATGATTGTCTTCAAAGAATACTTAAACTAAGAAAAAAAATTAGTATATAACAAACTTACAAATTAAAAACTTTAACATAATAACATGGCTCAAAAAAATGGTCCAAAGCCCTCAAACCAACACAAAAACCTTTAGACTTGTTTTCTTTGTGAAATTTGTATGTGGTTGGGATTTGTGTGTCTACTCAAAGAGATTGACCTTTTAAAGTAAACTATCCATTAATTGCGTATTAAATATATTATATAAGTTATAAAACCGTTGAATGATTAATCATTATTAAGAGACTTTTGAGTGGTATTCGTTCAAATAGAATGTTTCAAATGAATATGGTTTGAGTAAGAATGCATCATGGGGGTTTCAAATTAATATGGTGAAAGGAAAAATGTTTCCTTTATAAGTATACTAGGCGAATCCTCACGCGTTGCACGAGCATTTAATTATTTAATTAAAATAATAACTTTTAACAAACTTTAATTTATTATTTATATATGAAAAACCAATGTTAGTAGCAAAACAAAACATATATTTACCATGTTCGTTTTATGAACAACCATAGTTTTATGTCATTGGTTATTTCTATTATAAATTGATAATTTTATAAACTGTTTTAAGTTGTGTAAATTTTATATCAAATATATTAAGTTGTGTAGCTTGTATAAAAATGCATGGTAATATCTAATATAACGAATAACAAATAGTATGGAAAAAAACTACAACTTTTAATTATATAAAACCTCTACAACATCTACTATAACATTTATATCAACAAAACTTATTAAACTCTTATAAATCATACAAAAATATATAGAAATCAACATACATTTGGTATATATAAACATTATTATCCCCTAAAATAGATCATGTTGTAAAAACCATTGATGCGATAAAACTCATTTTTTCGACACTTCATATTTAAAATCACAAATCTCTTCAAACACATAATTTTTCTATCACAACTTACTTGTATACTACTAATATAGTTATAATGTGTATAGATAAGAGGAATATAAAAAGGCATTTACATATTACTAATTATATGTTAAAAACTCTTGAATGTGTAAATATTTAAATAATAACATGCATAAGTCTAATCTTTATATACAATTATAATAGCTCAAAATAATAATAAAAATATACTATA